>NW_015373982.1:1024635-1100763 GCF_001272555.1 Dufourea novaeangliae | reverse complement strand
CCGGCCAAAAGGTAGATTTGATAAACTATTTATGAAACTACATCTATTCTGAATTTATCTGTTACAAATATACAAATGTAAGGCACGATATAAAAACGAATAAAACAAGAACATGTAAAAAGTAACATTAATAAAATGTCCATTAACGATGCATTTAGAATAAATTGTCTCGTAGTTAAGTGAAAAATATATACTTTTCCGTTTCATGTTTCATGACTATCATATTTATCCCTTAACCGTAAACTGAAGCATCGGATGTTTTTATTCCCGTCAAATCATGTAGATACACGCAATATGAATGGAATATATAACACTTCATTTGTGCTAATAATACTCAGAATTCATGCTTTATCGGCACGTCGGGTATTGACACTAAAATGGTAAGGGGGCTTCTGACGTCCTCGAGGCATGGGACAGAAAATTACACTGCATGTTAGGTCTATTCTTATATCTCGTCTGTGGTAATACTATCGATACTAAAATCCCTCAGCGGATGACTTCTTTCTTGAGTCTAAACCTATAAAAACCAAGTACCCTCGTCGGATATCTGCGTTCTTCAGCTTAGAACTATTATCTTAACCCTTTCAGACCTGGTGATCACATTTGTCTAGATGAACTTTCTTACAAAATTTTTTTTTTCAAAAAAATATCTAAACAGCCTACTGAGTTAAAATGTGTAAACAAATATTTTTTTTACTCTTAAAAGGAAATACAAGTCTGAAACGGTTAATACCTCATATTCAATAGTGGAGTCCATATTAATCTTAATATGTACTGACATACTATTGAATATAATCCTATGTAACACTTTGAAATTTGGAATAAGATTGGAATATTGCATGTGCCGGTATTACAAATTCCTAGAGCCACTACACCAACACAGTTGCTTGCATACCTATAGGCTTCAATCATCAAATATCTCCGGTAGATGGCAAATACGATATCTACGTCTCACGCGATTTCGAATTGTAATTCTAGTTCTGCTGGAAGAGTGCGGTGTATCGCAAGTCCTCCAAACGAATAAGGAAAATACATTAAATTGATATTGAAAATACTATAATATTTCAAAAATACATCCACGCAAAAAACATTCCCGCGTACTTAATACCTATCCCAATCTTTTTTTCTATAAAATTTCGTCTCTCATGAAATCCTTCATAAAGTTGTGGAAGTCCTTTACTTTTCTCCGCGCCACTTTTTCCACGGACTTATATACGTACGGAATCAATCGTCGTACTGACCGCTACAGAATGACTAACTCTCCTGCGATGTATAAACAGTGCTTTATTCGTAATTCGACATTGATAATATTCGTAGATTCGCGATTTACAGCAATACGATCACGCAAACAATTGGTTTGCTTTCACGCGACCGAACGATCCGGCGTATTTGGACTTTGAGGATCGTTCATCATCGTACGAGAAACATCGTTATTGTCGGCTATAACGATTTTCGTGGTAACGTTTAAGCGTATATCGTTAAGACTTTCTTCGACCGTTCCCCTCTTCTTTCACATCCCGTTTCTCTATTCGTTATTCCTGTATGTCTCTCTGGATCGAGCAACTTAACCAGTGTCGGACGTGCAGGACGAGGTTTCGGCGTTACTGTGATCGTTGTTGCTCTCCGTCGATGAACTATCGTTGCTCTTTATGCGTCGCTTCCGCAGCTTCGCAAACTGAAACTCCTCGACCGGCACTGTACACCAACAATTCAAGTCGTCATTAGTTTCTCGCGAAATCGAACGGTTGATTTTGGGGACAGGGGACGTTCGTGTATGCCCGAAAAATCGGGAAATAAAACGAAGCAACTGCGTCTAGCGGGATCAGAACGATAAATATCTATATTTCATTGAGCGTTTCCGAAGCTTTCATTTCATTACAGTGTCGACACTCTTACATTACAGCCACGGTATCGAACTCGTTTTAAATAATCGATTTTTCAATATTTCTCATTAGGTTCTATCGGATCGATCAAACTATGGCTGTAACATGTACATGAGATATACTCTTAATTTCTAACGAAGATTGACGTGCAGTAACGTGTTGATTACTTATTCCTCTCAATAACAGTTCTTAAATTCTTTTGGGTTTACATAAGATTCGCTGACATTTCTATACATACTTTAGATCAATGTACAGCCGCTTTGAAACAAATGCTACGTACGTATAACTGGATATCGAAGACCTAGCCGTGAATCATTTTATGGCCAAAACTGCTCGTTATTGTACGCAAAATCGTCAATTATATCGTCTTCCTATAATAACTTATTCGTCGAAATCGTGTAACATTTTTTAAAATGCTTGCATCACCTTGAGAGGAACTAATATAATTGAAATTGACTCGGAATAATCACTCTATTCCGTCCGTAATTATAATATGACCGGCTACATTAGTCAAATAAATAGAAGAAAAAGCATTACTATAAAAATATATAAATCTCAGTAACATCTCGTCTCGTCGGACAAACGATGTCTTAATAACAGTTTTGTTTTGAAATAACCAAGTAGGCTTTACGACAGAAGCAGTTAAAGACATTTTAATACTTCAACAACGAACAATTTGTCCGAGATTCAAGTGAATTCATTGTACAATAATACAATAGCTTGTAGATCAAGTTTGATTACCATCAGAATCTGGATCTCGGTCAGTAACATTTTGAGGTGTGGTTGGTAATGGAACTATTTCAGGTTCGAGTGGTTTTACAGGGCAATCTACATCCTCGACAATTACTTCTTCCGCCAAGCTGCTTCTCACAGCCTCTGTAACAACAAACAATACACAGCGTATGAACCATGTATTACATATCGTATTCTTCAAAAAATAATTGTTCATCTACCATTGAATGCTTGAGGGTATTGTTGACTTAGTTTGGTCTTCACAATGCGAATCCTTTTAAAAATATAATCCAGATCTTTTTTCATTTCAACCAGCAGAGCTGTGTGCTTTTTAAATTCCACCCCGGCGGTCTTTAATCTATTTATCGACAACTGATTGCAATTGGTCAACATCTCATTGGTCTTCTCAAATCTTTGCAACCTGTAGTGTGACAATACAAGAAATGTCAAGCAACGAAACGTCATGGGTATAGACGTCGCAGATATATAGAGTTGTTGTAAATTAATACATCGAGCGGCAGAACAGATTGATGCCGCGGCCGTATACTATTACACGTATATATATAGTCCATTTACTACCTGGGTAACTGTAAATTCCGTTTAATGTTTGGAATATTCGAAAGAATTATAATTTTTCGTAGACTTTTGTCAACAAGAAAAAAACTGTCAGAAGTATTTTGAGTCCGAAGCGACATTTACTTTACTCCTCGACTGATTTTTAGAACCACGTTATATCTCTACGACGCCTATACTTTATAAACTTGAAAACTTGTAGATTCATACATTTGCTTCTGAGCCCTGATCATAGATTCTACGTCCTGTTGGTCGACGATACCAGCCAAACCCTGTATGAACACCTCCGGGGCTGTATAATTTTGGAAGCATTCGAAGCTTCCTGTATCCGATTCCGGAGTGCCCTGTGCTGTTGCCATTTTCTCAAAGCTTTATTCCTCGCAACAACGACACTTATCCGCGCGTAATTTCATTGTAACCACCTCTGTTCGTTTCTCTCCATCCTGACGTAACTGTTTCCTCTTGATATGCATTCATCGCGTTCATCGTATTGATTTTGAACAACTAACACTGGTACTAACGCAAGTTCATAGAAAATTAACAATCAACCATCGAACGTATGTAACTAGTCTTATAAACGATCGAGCACACTGCTGTCTTGTCACTGCTGGTTACCCGACGACATACTTGCCGCCAGATCCACATTATCCTAAACTCTAAACCGACGTTACGTTGTCGAGTGTGCGTGAAGATAAACGACGAAATGTTTCCGACACAGAACCCGTAGTGTCTCTTCTCCTTATTTGCTTGATTGGAATCGAGTTTATCTTCGAGTGCAATAGACTCGTCGGAACAAACAGCACGCTTCACCTTCAACAGCTGTTTGAAGTCAAATGTTTTTACGTGGGTTCATAGCAGCTTCAGCATTCAAATTTCTACAGTGACTGTTGTGCCTCGAACTGAAGCTCTGAAAATCTCGCGTGAGGAAAAAGAACTCCTTAAGATCTATCCGCGGGCATTTTTCGACCCAAAATGGCACAGAACATAAATCCATTCTATTCGTCTCAGAATGCGCCGAGCAAAGCCACCGAGGAAAAGCAGAGTATACCGAAAGACAACCATGCAGTTAGTAAACGGTGCGTAAACTCTATCTGATATTTACAAGAGGAACTGTCGATTGAATTTACACTAAAATCCGTTTTCTCATTATTCATTCGTGCGTTATTTTTCACGTCTCGTCATGAACTTGTTGCAACAAATGCTTTTCGTTCTACTGTCGAATATAACCTAGTCATAATATTTAGACGTAAAATGAAAAATTTACTCGATCCTTAATTCTAAACACTTATGATCGCGAATATAGTTTATAGTAGAGTTATTTGAAAGTAGTTCCTGCTCCTTCCATTTACAAAAATGTAATGTGTATTCGTAGACTACAGAAAGAACTTATGGTCTTGATGATGTGTACGGAAAAAGGTGTTTCTGCTTTCCCTGATGGAGAAAATTTGTTTAAATGGATTGGAACTATCACAGGACCAAGAGACACGGTAATGAGTTTTTTTTGGTTATCATCACAGAGGTAATAAGTATGATAAATATCTTAAACTATCTTCATTAATGTTATAGGTTTATGCAGGCCTTACGTATAAGTTAACTTTGGAATTTCCTCATAGTTATCCATACAGTGCTCCAATAGTACGCTTTGCCACCCCATGTTTTCATCCAAATGTAGATGCAGTAGGTAATATTTGTTTGGACATATTGAAAGATAAATGGAGTGCTTTATACGATGTGCGTACTATATTATTATCTATACAGTCTCTCCTTAGTGGTAAGCATATTTATATTAAATTTATGGAAAAATATAAATGAACTTCTGAAAGCACAAGCACTACTTTACTTTGCAGAACCCAACAACGAAAGCCCACTAAATCCTCAAGCAGCCAAGTTATGGAGTGATCAAACAAAGTACAAGAAACATTTGACAGAAGAATATAACAGAACTTTGATTCGTGACCAGCAAGACTCATGATAAGTCTATTTTTATAAACGCCATGGCTGAGTTAATATTTTCATTTGCATCAGCGTTATTATTAGATTTAAGGCATAAGAGGACCTGTTGCACCAAACTTACACATTTACATTACAAGAAATTCGATGTTTCTGCCCTGTTTTTCCTTCTCTTTCTCTTTTTTCTTCTAATCGATGTATTGTATCGCGCAAATGAAAATGATAATCATTTTTTACATCGTTCCATTACGATCATTTTTGTTTCATAACTTTCTGGATATGCCGGAAAGATGAATAGAAATTTGTATCATGCTTTTAAGACTGTATATGCGGATTAAAGATTTTTGCATCGTCAGTTCGTACCAGACACTTTTATTTATTTTTTACTTTTAGTAATATATTTTGACTCTTCTATATATTTTACCATTTTTCATACGTATTACTACACTTGATATGACATCATTTATCATTATTGTATAATTCGAAAATAAATATTTTAAACATTACTCCTCTATATTTCATTATATTCATAGAAAATATTCCGTAGAAATTCGGTGTATTAGTCTCTTAGCTCGTTTCAAATATTAACAAATACCACTTGCTTTATCGGGCACCGTGAACATTTTATCATCAATTTTCCTACAAAGAACACGTTAATTTATATTATATTTTCGAGCACAATGTTCACTGTAAAAGTTCAAATTCGTACCAAGCTAATAAGCTGTCATTTAATGCTTGCCTTGGAAGAACATTTGCAGTGAATTTAAATGTCTAACATCTGTAAATAAAATAATGCAGGTAAGCCCTTTAAAAAACGGTCATAGTTTCTAATCGAAAATATATAACGGGAGACTGTAAATTTCTCTTTTCATAGGAAGGAAAAGTTCAGGTGGATGCGATAAAGATTAATTATACAAAAGTGAGTACCAAGAATGATGCAGTTATTTTATTACCGAATGCATTCGGATAAGCGTAGCGAAACAAAACCACGTAATTGGTAATTCAAGGAAATATTCATCGTCTTTCCTATTGTTCTGCAGCAATTGCCGAGACACATTTCAAGAAACAAATGAAAAATTCAAGAATCAAAAAATACACCGAACAGGACATTTCCAAAGAACTTTTTGCAACGCAAGGCAATGTAGACATGCAATTTTATGAAAAAATTACGCTACCAATGTTTTTTAATGATAAGATGGTGCCTGGAGTGGATGAATTGAATTTAATCTTCGATACTTTCAACGTTCTCTCAGTGAAATCTTTATGATACTCGTACGTATTAGTTCCCGTCGAACATAAGTTTTAAGTGTCTCAAAGTTTTCGTAATATTTGTGTGCCTCAGGTCTGAAGAATATCTATCGATGATTCACGTGTAGAGAGAAGAATATTTCCATAGATTATACTGATGAATACGCGCGACAATTGTATAATGTATGCGATATTTAGCATTTACTGAATCGTTCATTAAATATCTGTATAGATTTATATATCCTACAGAAAGTGTTTCACAATTTTGCAATGTACATTTTCCGAGTTTTAGTCGTAATATTCTTTTACACCAGACGATGAACGAATCTTCGCGTGAGCAATGAATTCCCGATAAGAGTCTGACAACGTATAGTTTGTATAGAATAATAAAGATAAACATATACAAATATAAGTCGGTTTTACAGTCGATCAGTTTCGACCTAACGGGAAGTGGGAGCAGTGAGAGCGCGCTCTTCTAGTGTAGTACTGTATCTGGTGATCTTGGAAAGGAAGCCATATCGGGTACTCAATAACGATCAACAATCTCGCCAACCATGTTAGTGACATTCTTACGAAATTTTACGAATAAAGTATCGATCCGTTTTATTCGTATCGAAATATTATCGAACGGTTGCAAATCGTTCTCTTCGATGGCAAAAGCTCACGATGCAGAGGTATGTACTACATGTTTACGTGATACAACAAATAAACAATTACGGTGCACGTGAATATCTATGAATAAAAAGTTTCGGTTGGCGAATTGTTTGATAGGAACAAAAAATTAACGTCAACGGGGTTGATATCAATTACCTGAGGGTCGGAACCGGTAATCATCCCGTGTTACTTCTACCCGGTGCCTTGGGTAAGCAACATTGTCAAAAAATTAACACGTCTAATTCGTGAACCTTGCCCAATGACCGTTTGCTAGTCGCACGGCAAGAGTGCTGCTATCTGTCGTGATTTACCCGCTTTAAGATAACTGAGTCTTACTCTGCTGTCGTTGCAATAAGAATTGCCACTTCGTATATGATATTTCCTATCTACGCGTATTGTGTACGAGAATAAACAGAAGCAATAAAATTGTAATATATGCTTGAACTACTTACAAAATGTTGATTAATAAAAGAATCCCCAAAGATGACGTACCTTTCGCGATTCATGTCTTCGTATATGTTTTTGTTATTCGTAAACTAAATTAACACATCCTCAGACGTCAAGTGTAACCAAACAAAACGGGCATTGTACAAAAACACTCGGCCATATAGGCAGTATTTTAAATACATACGGATAAAAATAAACTCCAGTGTAGAGCTGCATCGAAATACAATGTAAGTTATCGTGTCGCAGGCTCAATTTGGACAGACTTCAAGCCTCAAATAGAGGGTCTCGACCGAGGAAAGTTCACCGTGGTCGCGTGGGACCCGCTCGGCTGTGGAAAGTCCAGACCACCGGATAGAACGTTCCCGGACGATTTCTTTCAGCGCGACGCCGCTCATGCTTGTAATTTAATGAAACTTTTGGGCTACCCACGTTTCTCGCTGGTAGGATGGAGCGACGGCGGTATTACATCGTTGATGCTCGCCGCGATGTTTCCCGAGAACGTTCAAAAAATGGTGTCCGTTGCAGCGAATGCCTATGTTACACCGGAAGAACTTGAAATTTATCAGAGTACAGTCGAATCATGATTTCTTTTACTCGTGTCGCTTCGAATCGAAGGTGTATAAGACAGTTTGTTTACAGAATACAGAAATGTGGACACTTGGTCGGAGAAGATGCGAGCACCGATGATAGCGATCTACGGGGAGGAATACTTTCGGAAGACCTGGTCCGATTGGGTCGAGGCGTTTTCACGGATTTCGAAAAAACAGAACGGTGATCTGTGCAGGGACATGCTCCCAAAGATCCAATGTCCGACACTGATCGTTCAAGGATCGAAAGATCCGATGGTTGTCGCCGAGCATCCACTCTATTTGCAGAAACACATAACCGGGGCAAAGTTCGTATCCAGTAACGTAGCGAAACTCTTACGATTTTTCGAATCCGAATCACGCAGAAATTTAATGCTTTTCAGGTTGAAAATCTTCGAGAACGGTGCTCACAATCTACACTTACGGTATCCCAAAGAATTCAACGATCTGGTTACCGAATTTTTAATCGAATAATCGCCGACTATAACAAAACATACCCGTACGCATTGGTTCGTACTGTGAATTCTATGTATATACGTGTATAGTTTCGTACAGGAATTCGACATACCTTTGTCGACTGTATCAAAGTGTCGCGCATTGTATAAAAACATTTATATTGTAATATACGTTTCCAATACTCCGAATGACAGTTCCTAATCGGGTGCTTGTTACCGAGTATTTGAATAATATTTGTTTTACGGCAAGGCACACTAAATGCATGAGGGGGCATTGTGGACGCACGTGGGTTAAACCGGCACCAGAACCGAGCTGGGCGAAAGGAGTTACGACCATGTGTGGGCGACCAAGTCCTTTCGTGGATCCGTTTTCTTCGATGAGTCTTTCCGAAAATGTTTTTAGCTACTGTGTTTACAATAAACGATATAACTTCATATTTTATTGTTTGTTTAATACGAAAATGTTACCGTTTAATTGGAAAAATCAGCCTACCACGATGCATTTTGGCGAAGAGAAGTCTATTCGTTACAGATAATAATTTTCCAGTTCCAAACCAAATCGAGGAACCAGTGACTAGAATATAAAATGGTTCGATTCACGTGGACATCGAGGACCGCCCATCTCAAATATCCGCATTGCGCTTCGGACGAAAATCGATCCCTCAGCCTCGTCTCGGCTACGCCCCAAAAGCTCCATTCGCCAGGATACGAAACTACGCGCAATAACGTACAATATTTCATTTATTCTGTATCTCTTCGTGGAAAATTTTACGAATGAGTCACTGGTAAAGCACTACTCGATAATGTCCATTAAACCTCCCGTAGACAATGTGGATCGATGACGACTCAAGGAAAATTTCATTTTTCCCTGATTTTCCTCCGAATTTTTATTTTTATTGAAAAAAGCTTCATAGATTCGACTTATTAATTTTTGCAGATTTTTTGAAGGCTTAAAACAATGAAAAAAATTAAGTTTAAACATAATCATCCTACTTCTATAACAAGATTCATAGCCCGTTTCAGATATCTTCTTTTCCCTCGCGCTTGTAACACACCAGAGGACACACCCTAAAAAAATTTGAACCGAAATCGGAGCATCGAATCGAACGAGTACGACGCCAAAGTTGAGCGCACAGTCTCTGCATCGAGAAATTAGCTGCTCGCGGATAGAAAGTGGTCTTGTGCCACTTATTATGCGAGCCTCCTTAAAAGTCGAGATGAAACACGGTACAAGAACGAACAGAAGCCCCCGCAGGAGTGTTCGAGGAACACTTGCCCGCGAGCTTTTGCCCTGTCTGAACTCGAACCAATTAAAATTGCACGAGGTAAAAGTGTTAGGAAGCTACAATAAACCTGCGTAGAATACATGACTTAGATTGCGGATTTTTTATGCAAATATATCATTTAGGTGGATTAATTTCACGAAACTGAACGGAATGAAAAATTTATTTACCTTGTCAAAGATGCTGGTAGGTTCGAAATGAAAAGGAAACCTCGATAAACTTATCGGAAATGTTTAGTACACTGTATGTTAAAAGATCGAATATTCTACAATATTATGTACTACAAATTATACAATATAATGTTCTACAAATTAAGTACTACAAATCATAGAATATAATGTTCTACAAATTATACAATATATTGTCCTACAAATTATATATAAATGCATAAAATCCGTAGTCTATTCATGATTCATGACCCCCTGAGTAACCCGTGTGAAGTTGACTACGCTTGACACACAACGGCGAATACTCATGCGAATACAAAATATCATTTTTTCCGGGGAAAATTACCTTAATTTTTTCGAGCCTGTAGAACGAAAATATATTAATTGCATGCGAATAATTCGAATATTGTTAACTTTCATGCAACAATTTGGCCCGATTTTTATTGTCACGAACGTCAGTATGTTCCGAAACGAATAAAAAGGGTTAACGCGTATAATGCAGCGGGTGCGGCCAAATATGGACAAGACCGGCTCGCGATTTGATCACGTAAACCTGTCCTTGTTCTTTTCGTCCTTTCCTCTGACCCAATCCCCTCTCTCAACAGGAGTGCATCGTCGAGCACAGTCGAACTTTTGCGAACACACGTAATCTTTACCACTGCAGAGGTTATGTACAGAAACGTAATGGAATTTCGTAGCGGGGTACGGATAACATAACTCTTTTAACGCGAAGGAAAGACCATCTGGTCGCGCAACCAATTAAATCGATTGGCATGCGCACGTTTGTTATAGAAGGATGTTTCTTTACTGACAGGAACAAATTGGGAGCGATTCTACGCGATATATATGCATAGAATCCAACGGCTTGGGTAAAAATACATATTTATGTACCTACATACGCGATCGTACGTGACAAGCGTGAAAGGACGATTCTTTCCCCCGTGGTCGAAGCCAGACTTCACTGGATCCTACGGAACGATGTCGCACAGAAACATTTTCCTCGAGATAAACACTTTTTATCTCGTAGGTGAATGCTTCTCCCGTTATGGTGATACGATGGCTCGTCGCGATGATATCATCACGAGATGTTACTTAATATCTGTCAGAAAATTCAACGTCTTTGGGATACGGTACAGGTTAGCTTTCAGCAAAACACTTTCTGTAACCGTGAGCATTTGGTGTGGGGAAAAACAGAGGAGGAAATTGAATGGGATAGTTACGGAGCGAAAAGGGAAGAAATTGCGATTAAGAACGGGAGACGAAAGGAAGAGCATCGTGTGGTGAGTCACAATCAGATTTCGTGCCTACACCGTTATCGACTCTCGGTTCTCTTCGGTCGCAGCTTCGTCGCGCGGGTAACCCGGCGCGTATGTCCTCCAAAGTAGAGAAAACGGCACCATTTACGGTAGCTTGCGCCTCTGTTGTTGTTGACGATCCTTTTCGATCCCGTGTCTCGTTTCGAGATCGTTCGAGAAAGTGGTCGTGCGTCAAAATCTTGGCCTCGATACACCCCTTGTCAACGAATAAAAAACGTGTCGACTACATATACTGGTATCACCGAAATCGTATTGTACAACCGCGGACTAACCTAATCTGGAATTCTACAATGTTCATGTCTCTACGCGCTACGTTTAACACTGGAACCATCAGCGTTGAATGTATTCCAAATTAAATTCCGTAATATATCGATATCTATAATATATGTATGTATAGTACACGTATAGCATAATATAAGGTAATGTAAAATATACAATAAATTAAAGGTCGACATGAATATCGACAAAAGAAATTTTATGAGTCGAGTAATTGTAAATAACAAACCTGAATTGCGTCATTTTGAGGGGTTTGGTAGTTCTACTAGTGTTAAAGGGGACGATAGAGAGTATGTAGCTACGAGCGTGCTCGTTTGAAGATGTACGAGTGTACAAAATGTGTACCCGTAGCGCCTCGTGCCACCTTTGAGCCTAGTAATAATTCCAGTAATTGAGACGCGTCGACAAGGATATACTCTTGCGGAAATATTTAAACGTATCCGCCGTCGTGCACGACATCCTCGGGATCAATAAAACTGCGGCGGGGCAAGGCCTGAGCCCTGCTCGCCCCGTTCCAACTCGGTTCTCTCGAATCGTTTTGTTGACGGGTGTACACCTTCGAAACGCATCGACTATCTGAACTGTTTCGATAGATAGAGAGATCGATAGTGATCGATTTCGTAGAAACGATCGAATCGGAAAGGTCCAATCTGTTCCAAAGATTTATTTTATTTTAATGTTTGTCTGATTTTTGTGAACATGTATACATTTTTTTTCGCTTGCATTCTAATGGGAAATATTCCATAAAATAAATAAATAAATAAATAAATAAATTTATCCTCGGAATTTCAGGAATTGATTCCTCTATCGAGTACAGCAGTGACGTTTGCAAATTTTTTTTCCACCAACACCACAACAAAATGCGTTGTTATGTCGTGACTCAACTGTCCCGTTCTGACATGCGTACAATATGTTGCGTCCGTTGTTTGTAAATGGTCAACGCCCATCCTTTATCACGGCAATTATAACAACGTGACGAAATTTTGAGCGGTCGCGAATTAAAGATATTACATTTTTCTCGAGAATACCTGCACAATAGAAGTTGAATTGGCTGGCAATGATTTTCCCTTGTCCCTTACGAAACAAAGCCGATAACGAGATTATTTTACAAGCATCTTCGTCCGAACGAGACAGTGGTTCGAGCGAAGAATATAACCTAGTTTTCGCGACGATAAAGTGGATATCGGTGATCTGTATAGATCAGTCGTTTAATTGCTAATTGCAAGATACGTCCAGACTGAAAGACGGTAACAGGCCGAACCTTCTTATCTTTATTCCGGTTTCGGTTTCTCTAAATTGGACGTGATGTCACCGAGCGTTTACCGGCCGACTCGTATAATGAGACGTCCAACGAAGGACAATGAGAGTGGTAGATGTAATCTAGTCGAGCGTATCCTCTTGAATCGATACCGTGACACGTACAAGAAGAGACTTCTATTCGCGTTGCTCTGTCCCACGAATGCTGCTGTACACCGGCGAAAGTTTTAATTCCCTAGAATCGCGACCAGTGTTCACGATTACGTGTACACACGGTCCATGTAAGAAAAAGAGCAGATATTCGAACGAACAGTCCATGTCCTCGGATAGTCCATGATTTGTTAAGGAGCAAACAGATTCCCCCAAAAAACACACGATCTGTTACGCAACGCACTGAACACGTTTGTGCACTGTTCCTCTCAAATGGAATTTACGTCGATAATAATTATGATCCCCCGTTGCGGTCGGCCCGTTACCGGGCAGCCCACTGCGACGCGTGTCTATCAGTCCGAGACTGTTTTTTCGTGTCTGTTCCTCCTTCTATAGTCTATGTATATATGAACAGGCAGCAACAGAACGTGCATAGTACACAGACGCGGAGATACGCGCGCGGGCGGGCGTCTACATGATCGCGAGTGATTTTTTTTTCGGGACGAAGAGTGAGTGATCCATACATGGTAACGGCGAGAAGACTGGCTTACACGTTGCAACGCGTAACCAACTCTACCTACTTTCCTGTCTCTACTCGTTCATGCACCGAGTTGCTCGGACACATCCCGTGTATTCGCTGCCAACCATACGTATGGTCGTTTCTATGTACTCTTCCTACGTTTAGCTCAAACACACACCTCGCACACTAATGAACAAATTTTTATAACTGCCTAACTGACCATTCAGAAACGACGCATTAAAAAGCAGACTAGAACATATACTAGTCCTGTAAACAAATATTATGCTAGACTAAAATAATTTACTATCGAACGACTGATTGGTAATATTTTTAAATTACTGGAAAGTATTACGGAACAGCCTTTAATGCAGTCCACGCATTATCCGTTGCGTAGTTAACGTCTTGGGCTTAAGATGCTCCCAATTAGATCCGCGATGTATTCGGGTAGGCGTGTGCGAGAGTGACTCACGTATCGACTTTTCTTCCAGACAGGTAGGGATAGGCGGGGTGAGTTCAAGGCGAGCCCATAGGTAAGGGAGGAAAAGACCGCAATGGGCTAACCGTTTTACCGTACTCGAGACCCACGCAAACATTTGGTCAACCGTGCGACAAAAGGTCTTTGATGAGGATTTTAAATTGCTTAAGATGTCGTGTGCCATCAATGAATTTTACCTTCCACAGAATCACACGAACGATTGACTCATGACACTTCGTTTTAACCATTAAAGTGCATGGGATCGTGTCCCCTCAACACATGAAGAAAAATGCGTGGCCTACTAAAATCGATGAAACGTCAGAGTTGCATTTTTACGAAGCAACTTTGTACGTCACGAGAAATTCCATAAATCTAACGATACGGTTCGAGCATACAATTTTACAATTCATAGATTTCTCCTTTTGTACGAATTTTCTCTAGAACACATTAGTCGCCAGACAACTGAACCCTAGAAATCAATAATAATTCGAACACATTTGAACAGTCGTCATAGTAACACTAGACATTCGCAAGAATTCTTATTAGTTCGATGCTCAGCCGAGCACCGTAGGTGTGAGGGCTGAGTGTTCGCAAATTATCGGAAGAACCATCGAAGTTATCGAGACTTTTCGTATCACCTTAATCAATTGTTTTTTACGACGAGGCTCGTCTGGAAGATGGAAGCGAGAAAAAGAGGTCGAATTCGTGGGTTGGGAGACCGTTGGTCTGCACTTTTGGCGAATCGAAATTTTCAACGATGTCACATCCCATTCGCGGGAGCTGCTGAACGCCATTGAACGCAGAATCGTTGGGAGCAGTTGGCAACGCTGCGATGCTGCCTGGTGAAAAGGTGGCGGAGCCCGGGTCGTCGACCAATCAGAGGCGTTGCTAGTGCCGTCCCCCGCCGCCCCACCGCCGTACCGTCGAAGCTTGAAAATCTGTAACGGACGCCGGTGCCGGGGCATATTCGTTTCTGGGCTCTCGTGACGAGTTAGCGTGCGTCTCGTCGTTCGTTCGATATACAATCACCACTAAGTTTCGAAGAGGTTCAACAGACTACCGAGCAACATGAGGGAAATCGTCCACATTCAAGCTGGCCAGTGCGGAAACCAAATTGGCGCAAAGGTGAGTCCGGGATATTTGTTCGAAAGAACTGAATCGCGACCGCGTGGAATATGACGCTTCTTTGTTCGCGACGACACTCAACGTTGTGAGCAGTCGTCGTCTCGTTAGAGTCTCCGTGTAGTCATGCGTCAAATCATCGGTATCTGTAATGTTTTTACGAACCTCAGGATTCGCAACTGCTTCGAGAATAACGGAGCAAGCAATTTTAAGACGATAATAGGGCGGGGAAACATCGAAATGGTATTGTTAATCCGCGTGTACGCCATGTTTTTGCATCGTTCGAGTATTCTAAAGTTCAAGGGAACAGAGTGACAACAGACATTCGTTAATCTTGTAAACGTATAGCGACGTCGTATTTGCTAGTAGAGGAGGTATTCGACACGGTGCAGGGCGTACGGCGGTGCGGGTTGGTATGCGAAAAAATGGCAACCTCGCCCGGTCGAAGACCTGTCATGGCGACAGAATCTCGCCGGCCGGCGAGTATGCTTAACGGTTTTTTTTTTTTTATACCACATCGTCGAGTCGAACGTTGCGCCTCTCGTCGAGCCTAGACGTCGCAGACGTTTCCTTCTGTTGCTCAAGAATGAAATTTTTATTTAATTTAACTGAGAATGGTATTTCAAAAAGACGTTCTTCGTGTAAAATGCAGAAAATATATTTCGATTGAACGATACGCGTCGTTCTGGGTGTGGCTGTTTCTCGTCGTCCGAAGTACACCGTTTGATGCGACAACGGAATCGAACGGTTGCGCGCGCAACTATTGCGGCGTTCCTTCCTCTTTTTCGCACTCGTCTATCTCTTTCTCGTATTGTTCAGTTTTTTTTCTTCTCTCCGCGAGATTGCTGTATTAATATTGTTTATCTTATAAGACTTGACATCGAAAAATGATTTATCTCGCGAGCAAGTCATACATTCCTGTCGCAACTGATCGTTCATTGGCAGTGCGAATAATTCAAGTCCAAAGTTAAATTTCCTGTAAGAATGTGGATGAACAGAATAGATGTACAATGTGTCATTTCGCGAATACAGTACGATCGAAGTCAAATTCGCGCTCCATGAAAATATTATATAATGCATATAATTATCGCAGTAACCGATTCGAAAGGTTCGGATATGAAGTATACTGATTTATAGTCACGCTCTCATAGCTTTCAAGGTTGCTTCATTGAGTCAATGTCCGCTTCTCAAGATAACACTTCTTCATTTATTGCCACGATATTGATTTTCGATCTGAAACATATTTTCTCACGAGCATTCTTCGCGAGTTTGTAGTCGTTCTACCGTCGACTAAAAAACTGTCGAGTTGTGCAACGATTACAACTGGCCATTCAGGGATCTTCTGGTCCAAGGACATCGAGTCTTGAGTGTAGCATAGCGAAACGATTCCAAATAAAGAAAGAATATATCCTGTCGCCATTTTGTTTCGCATCACCACACGGCCTCTTTTGAACTGTTTCTCGTGTTGCTGCCTCTGGATTTAGACAAGTCTGACTTAGGTTATGTGTATCGATCGTTTCATTACTCGATTCATCAAATCATTGTCCTTATGTTGCAATTATTATTTCCTTCGAAAAATAATCAGCATGCCTAGGACAACACTGTAGCGTTTTGCCGACGATTCTTGATAGTTAACATCTGCCGGTCTGTCCGGCGAGGGTCGTAAATAACAGAAGCATAGAGAGAGCAGCTGCCAAGGGGAATCCAAACGGTAACTGTGCGCTAACTAGCGGTGGCGCCATTTTGCCTGGTCTCTTTCGATCGACCCCGTTTTACTTTTCGTGATTCATAAATCATGTTCTCCTCGGCTTTACAAGCGATAAATGAATTACGTAATATGGGATTACGTTGTCAACGTTAACGGAATACACGGTGAAATTAGTATCTACGAAACAGAAACTGAACCGATCGAAAGGGCGAGGCTGTAAACAAATAATGGCCGGGAGTGCATAAATGGCCCGAACTGTGTTATGCTAATTGTACAAGTTCGGTATTACAGTCACGATTTCTATATATAGCGATGACATTGGTGACTCATATCGCGCTACGGCCGTACGTGCACATTGCGTGTACAGGTCGACGGGTGGGAGGTGGGCAGGGGCTGGGCGATCTTAGCTTCCCACTAACGATATTCATATATGGTCACACTGCTCGATACAAACGATGTTTCCATGTAGGACGTGTTGTGATCTCGTATGCCCACACGTCCGAACATTCGACTAAATTTACCGGTTCGAATAATTGTCGAACGTATTCGTTATCTGCCGCGGTTCACTATTGTCTCAAAGGCCACGAATTGACGGGGATTGTGACCTATGATAACGCCATACGCAGTACGGAAGGGCATGACTCTACGAGATAGAGAACGTTGGATCCGCTTTGCATAAAAAATCTATCGAGTCTATACTACGAATATTACCTGGTAAAAGTTAACGTTGGCTACCGTACACGCGTGTTCAATTGGCGCGTTTCATTCGTTGGCATACATCGATTTCCAGAAATATACCCAGCGGGTCTTTGAACTATAGCAAGAGAGGTGCGCGCACACTCTCTAGGTAGAGAAGAAGACTGATTGCGTGCGCCACGTGTTGTCTCCTAGCTGCATTCTCATGCTATATGCATTATTTGTCGGAACCGAACGAAACACGCTGCTGGAACTACACCAGGGGCAACATTTAACCCTCCGTAGACAGTGTTCTTTTTTTTTTTTTGGACTCCCCTCCGAATTATTATTTTTATCGAAAAAAGTTTTAAACATTTCGCTTGACGAAAGACTGTAGAATATAATAAAGACTTCGATAAGTATCTCGAATTTTTTCAAATTTTTTGAAAGTCTAAAATGTTCACAAATTTCGATTTTGATATAAAAAAGATTCAGTTTGTCAACGGAGTGTGAAAAAATTACGTTGTGAGTATACTTGAGAGCACGATCAACGCGATGTATTAAGAAAAATCATAATGCAAGATAAAGAAATAATCAGGAGAGAAAAAAAGAATACATCTCGCTGTTCATTCTGGCGAGATTTTTAATGAACGCGCGCGAATTACGAGTAATTACACGCGAGCCTATTCACCGACTCGAGAGGTCGTCGAACTGTGTTCTCTCGGTCGATACTATACGGAAGACTGGAAACGGATGCGAGGATAATCGTAGAGAGAAAGCGTCGTCGGAGCCTAGCACGAATCGTTCCTCCCCGTCGTTACTTCTTCCTTCTTTTGTAGTCCCCCGGATGTGTTTGTTCGAGAATTTAAGCCGTTCGTTTACGCGTCGATACTCAGTTACAAATTCTTCGCGAGGATTATCACTCGTTTTGGTAACATAAGAGTCGAACTAATTGAATTTAATTCGATATGGACCTGAAGAACGAAATTTTAATACGTGTTTCGGAAATTGTCTGTTGCAGTTTTGGGAAATCATCAGCGACGAGCATGGCATCGACCCAACTGGTACCTATCACGGCGACTCCGATCTTCAGTTGGAACGCATCAACGTGTACTACAATGAAGCATCCGGTGGAAAATACGTGCCACGCGCCATCCTCGTCGATCTGGAGCCAGGCACCATGGACTCCGTTCGCTCGGGACCGTTCGGACAGATCTTCAGACCCGACAACTTCGTGTTCGGTCAGTCGGGGGCCGGCAACAACTGGGCCAAGGGTCACTACACCGAGGGCGCCGAATTGGTCGACTCTGTCCTCGACGTGGTCCGAAAGGAGGCCGAGAGCTGCGACTGCTTGCAAGGCTTCCAGCTGACTCACTCGCTCGGCGGTGGTACCGGTTCCGGTATGGGTACCCTGCTTATCTCGAAAATCCGCGAGGAATACCCCGACAGAATCATGAACACATACTCCGTTGTACCGTCACCGAAAGTATCGGACACCGTCGTCGAACCGTACAACGCGACACTATCCGTACACCAGCTCGTAGAAAACACAGACGAAACTTACTGCATTGACAACGAGGCCCTATACGATATTTGCTTCCGCACTTTGAAATTATCCACGCCCACCTACGGTGACTTGAACCACCTCGTCTCCCTCACAATGTCCGGTGTCACGACCTGCCTGAGGTTCCCCGGACAGCTGAACGCAGATTTGAGGAAACTCGCTGTAAACATGGTACCGTTCCCGCGTCTCCACTTCTTCATGCCAGGCTTCGCACCGCTCACGTCCCGCGGCAGCCAACAGTACAGAGCACTCTCCGTGCCGGAACTCACCCAACAAATGTTCGACGCGAAGAACATGATGGCCGCCTGTGATCCACGACACGGAAGGTATCTGACCGTGGCCGCTATCTTCCGTGGACGAATGTCGATGAAGGAAGTCGACGAACAGATGCTTAACATCCAGAACAAGAACAGCTCGTACTTCGTCGAATGGATCCCGAACAATGTGAAGACAGCGGTGTGCGACATTCCACCACGTGGCCTGAAGATGTCCGCCACGTTTATCGGCAATTCGACAGCCATTCAGGAATTGTTCAAGAGAATATCCGAACAGTTCACCGCTATGTTCAGGAGAAAGGCTTTCCTCCATTGGTACACCGGCGAGGGTATGGACGAGATGGAATTCACCGAGGCCGAATCGAACATGAACGACTTGGTGTCCGAGTACCAGCAGTACCAGGAAGCCACCGCGGACGAAGACGCGGAATTCGACGAGGAACAGGAAGCAGAAGTCGACGAGAACTAAAGACCTCTATTATCTGCAATAACCGAACCCCCCCCCCCTGTTGTCTCTCTTCATCTCGTACTGCTTCTTAAACTCTGCGTTTTTCCCCCGGACCTCCTCCGTCTTTTTATTTCTTTTTTACAGACTGTTCTTTCCACCAATCTCGAAGGGGCGCGCCTTTTCTTTTTCGTATTACTTTCGTACTCGCTGAAACAATTTGAAGAGAAGAATTTTGTCGGTCCCCTTAATTTTTCTACGTCGTTTTTCTCTGTTGATTTACCGGGCGCGTCTTTGTATCCAGTGTATAACCGCTATTCGCGGTCATCACCGTCTTTAAATAAATTATTATGATATAAGTGTATGTTTTATAAGAACCCTCATTATATTAGCCTTATAAGTACCGCATCAGACCGATTGGCTTTTTGTATTTATAAAACTACGTAATTGTAGGCGCACTTTGTAATTTATATAATTGTCTCATTTTTATTACCGACTTTTATACCATGACAAATAGATCTGAATAAAGTAGATCATTCAACCCAGCAGTATCGATGTAGCCGTCATAACTGAATATCCTAGCAGGAAAGAAAAGGAAGCATTCAGGTACTGTAATCGACGCTTGTATTAAACGGAAACAGAATTTACACGGTGCTGTGGATTAAGGGGCGGAAGGTATAATTTATGTAAATGAAGTCTTGCAAAAAACGTGGTAATTCTAATAGACCGCTAGATAAAGAGAAGGACGAATTGACCAGCCAGGAAAACTATGCAATTATTAGATTGTGGCGGCATCTGCCGAAAGGAAACAGTGTTCGATCGTATGGCGGTTCCTCCTATACTCGCTACCAGAGGGCGTCGGAGTTAACATCGCCTTTCCCGCTACTATTCAAATGTATCATCGATTCCTATATACATATATTGTCCTCAATCGTCTACCAAACATCCTTAATCTGCTAGATAGCATTACTAGTGAGTCCAACTAGCAGACCTAGGACGAAACTAATTCTTCCCTTCCCTTCTTACTCCTTCTATTCTCATATCTTTCATTAAAGCTGTTACAATCGGTTGGTTCGTAATGACCTCTAGTGGAGTAAGTACGCGAATCACGTTGCAATTACTTTATAGATACCGAATTTATTGACTGCTACAAAAAAAGGGGCAAATCAAAATCGTGTTCTGATCTTAACATTCAGAAGTAATATAACCATATCAAGTTTCCAGAAAGGAAAATGCTAAATCGAATATGTACCATATTATCGGAAATTCTTCTACGAAGCTGTCACTATTCTGTTTCGAGGTCGGCACGCTAGCAACAGGATGCAAATGGTTTGCGGTTTCAGTGCTAGACAGTAAATAGTCGGTGTATCAGGTCGATTAATGGTTTCGCTGAAATTTTAGCCACAGACAGACAGTATCGGTTAACTAGATAACGGATTGACGCGATACAGTTAAACCAATGGTATCTCACTAAACGACGATCTACTTTATGTTTGGTTATCGTTCACAAAATGTTCTCGATCTCTATGCCTATGCGATCGCTAGCAAAGTTTCCAGCAACACTGGTTCGTCGTTAATTGACATTGATCTAAATATAGTTACACTTTTTGTGCTTTGAGACGATTTGTCACGATACTGATGAGCCTTTTCTCGTATCCGTACAAGTCACCGAATACGGTTACCGATGAATAATTATTCTCTAACAATTAAAAGTTGTATCATCAGAAATCTCATATTTACATTCATCAAACAAGTATACCTGTTCATTAATTTCACTTTATGATGTATACGCGTGTCACGTAATGATGGAATAAATAAGTAATATGACTTTAGGGAGACTTTTTTTCCAACGAAAAAATTACAGACACGGGAGTTCACGACGGCATGACTCATCGTCCGGCTATATACTCGGTGGCGTGACTCGGAGCGGTTTGGTTCAGCACGTCGTCGTCTCGCTCCGCAAATTCGATCCACTCCGAGACGCGACATACTAATTGCACGGTATACATACATGTATACTCACCGCGCCCGAAACGAGCGAAACTTGCCGCTCGAGTTCCCTCACGGAGGAATAAAATATCGTGCAATGTCGATTCGAAGCGAACTGTCGATGACATAGAGGGCCCAGTACTGTGTCGTTATACTTATGGATAGGGTTGAAATGAGGCAGCAACATTATCGATGATTGATGTCTACGGTGTGTCGATATTATTCCACTAATCTCGAAAACTGTAAAATGTAGTGCTGCGCTCTAAAAAAGCCATGTCGGCTGGATTATTAACAGTAATAATGCGGGTGAACAAAAGATAACGACGCGACGTTAGGTGCACCGTTAGCTGATCGCGATACGAACGTTTCGTAGAGGCGAACAAAGAGCAACGGGTCGGAAACGTTGACGGGGGTGAAACGAGAGAGATAGGGACGAAGTTACAATAATAGAAGAAGGGGTTTTTAACAGCGGCAGGGGATCGTGCGTAGTTGTTGCGCCCAGCTGGAGACAAAATTACGCTCTCGTCGTCCTCCATTATTATCATCGTTTTCGACGAACAAAAAGTGGAGAAAACGAAAGGAAACGTTTCCACGGTGAGTCACGGGATCACGTGATCCGCTCGGAGTTTTCCGAGTTTCCAGCGTATTTCGCGCCCATGGAATTCGTCGAGATGAAATGGAGAATTATCTAGTTCGTTGAACCGCAAGGACGCGGGCCCCCGAAAGATATCCTCGCTCGAGTTGCATTTCCGTTGAACGCGCGCGGCTCGAGACCATCGAACAGGAAATCCTGTTCCCCTTCCGTGGTCTGTCTTTTTCTTTTTTTCATCTCGTTCACGCTCGTACATACAGCGATCACGTGAAGCCTTTCTCGCGAGCGGGCAGAAGGGGCCACCCGCGCAGAACCCCCGAAATGTCGATCGATCCTTTCGATCATGACGGTTTTTGCTAGAGACGAAACGGTGGATGAGGCTTTTCATTTTTTAGTCGAAGCTAGAACCCCCTGCGTGCTATTTAAGGCTCTAGAAACAGCCTAATTCCTTTGACCTAAGTGGTTTTCAAATGATTTTACTAATTTATATTGTTCTATGTAACATCTACTAACTTAAATAGTTCTAACTTATGGCTTATGTTTATGCTTCAATTATATATGGTCAACATACGTGTAAAAAAATAAAATAACTACATATGATATTAACCGTTTCCTGTATTAAAGAAAATTATAAAAACCGATTTCTCTCGGATGTCTGACTACATCAGGTAGAATAGAGTTAAGGAGGGTAGTATACTATCCATCAAATTTTGATTCTTCAATCTTACTGCCTTGCACCTGTGGCTAAACTTCAACAGAAAAGCAAATATTTTACGATTTTTTTTTACCCCTGTGATTCGAACATTGTCGTTCTCCTCTCCGCGTCCACCTAGAGGAACATTTCCCCTCTCTGGTCGTTCCGCGGCTTTCGAACTCGTCACGAGCAACTGGGCTCGAGTCCACGAGAGTCGTCCTCAGGACACCGACACGAGCACGTTTCTTGGCCCCCCCTGTCCAAGTGGTATACATATCGCCTCGCAGGCTCCACTCCTCCCCGCCCAGCCGCTCCTGCGCGACACCGACAGTCGGCCTGAGCAGAGCACGGTTGCAACCCGCTTCGTGTCGCGCGCGCACACCCTATCTCCTTGCATTCGTCGTCACACGCATCTCGCTCACTCGAGCAAACACCACGCACGTCTCTACACGCAGAGAGAGAGATAACAGAGAGACACGGGTCAGAGTAAACGTTTGTTCCCGTCACAGGGCTCGAAGGAGGATCAGCTGTTCGCAAGAAGGACGAGGCTTCATTTCCTCGAGCACGCGAAAGGGCGACTGTACCGACGTTACCAACAGCAGTGACGACTGAAAATGAGGGAGATCGTGCATCTACAGGCTGGACAATGCGGGAATCAAATCGGCGCGAAGGTATGTCTCGTGCAGCTTTCAAATAGGGATGTTCGATTCCGATTCGATTCTCTTGGGTGACACGTCATTAGATGTAGAATGTAGAGCCAAAGGTATGGGACCCAGGTCTGATCATATTATTCTACAAGGAGGTAGCGTGTTGAAACTGATGAGAAGTGATTTGTATATGTATTGACTCCTGAAGTTTTATTTTATCGTAAGAGAATGAGGTAGTGTTCCATCGATCATGAACTCTGGTCCCATACTTTTGGCCGGTAGGGTATGTACATATCATATGTGGCAGTGTCGTGTTAAAAATAAGACATGACGCCTTGAAGACGGCTTAAAGACGCTTTAGACCTAAAATAAGCTGTAAAATAGGCGTCTTCAAGGCGTCATGTGCTATCTGGGCTAAGAGAATCGAACATCCCTACTTTCAAACTACGATAAGATCTATAGGAGACTCGCCATGTGCACATACTTTAGAAGCTATTGTTTGAGAAAGTTTCTCCTTTATCTCTCGAGATCGTCGGCCAAGCGAAAGATACATATTCGAAAAGTCGTTCATTCTCTCGAGAAAGTATAGCGAGGCTTTTCATTCGGGGTAAATGGGTACCTTTTTTAATGGGATTTTCTCGAAATTGCGCTTTTATAATTACAAACGACCGTCCTCCGTTACTTTGTACCATCCAATTTTGTACTTTCTCGTAATTAGAAAAGTCGAGCATGGAACGACATGTTTGAACTGTAGAATGACATGTTCGAGCCGTGGAACGACAGGTTCGGGGCGTGGAGCGACAGATTCGAATCGGTCGGTGACTCGAGGGAGTCTCGCGTGTGGGTCGTTCCGTCGAGACGGAAGAATTTGTCGTCCCTCGAAGACGTACTTACGGTCGGAGCTCGTAATCGAATTAAGGATAAGACGGGCGGCGCTCGGACAATGAGAAGGAATTTAAAGCGCCTCCTTCTTCGGTTGTTTAAAGGGTCTTGAGTATGTTCCTTTGCTGTAGACGCGTCACGACATGGAGGAGGAAGCAGGTTATTTGTGAATCGGGCATGAAATCGCTCGGGACTCGACATTGACGATGATGGTCATGGAGGAGGAAGCAGGTTATTTGTGAATCGGGCATGAAATCGCTCGGGACTCGACATTGACGGTACCTTATAAAATAATAAGTTTATATGGTGAAATATACGTTTACTAGATAGGAATAATAAAATAGAAAAAACGTGAAAATATCTTCATCTTTAAGAGAAATATGTTAGTTTTAGTAAACACCTCAAAAATCACATATTCTTCAAGGTATTTTTGGACGGTACCTGGAAAACACACAAGGTATTATAAGAGTGCAGCTCCTTCTTAAAGATTGTATTCGAACTACGGACGGAATAGTTTCTCTCTTTTCGAAGAAATACGTGGTTCGTTGGCCTCTTCAGCTAATCAGACGAGCGAAAGATCGAAGAACCGTAATTGAGTGCACTGTTCCGATAATCGATAATTAAGTGTGGCTATCATCTAGATTCCCACGAATCATTCCACGATGCGAATCCATCGCAATTTGAACTGCTGAGTTAGGATACCTTAGGATTCCTGGTCTGAAACAAAAGCGAATTCGTTTGCTTTCGCGTTAGAGGGTGTAGGATATAAAGATGCTGAGGGGTTCGAATATTCTCGGGGCTGGATCACGTCGTTTCGTCGTCGGGAGGACCGCGACGTTCGTTGTCTATTAATAAGACGAGAGAAAATAGTGAAAGGCGAGACAAATGGAGAAAAGCGACGACATAGGTCGAGGAGGGAGGAGGGTGGTCCCGAGCCAGGGGACAGAGTCCGCGTTAATTTCGTGCACTCCTATTTATAGCCGTCGACAGAACGTTATCCTTGTCCACGAGCTCAAAATCATCTTTGTCCCTTCTTCTTGTCTTTTGCTTGAGAAAAAACAATTTGGGGAATTTTTAAAGAACACCCTAATACCGCCTAATCTTCCTTTACAGTTCTGGGAAGTGATCTCCGAGGAGCATGGAATCGATCAATCCGGCATCTATCACGGGGACAGCGATCTACAGCTGGAACGAATCTCCGTCTATTATAACGAGGCTTCGGGTAAGGAGAATATAAATTCAGAAGATGTACTATAAAGTAAATGTAAGGTCGAAAACGATGAGTGGAATTTGGTCGAATTCACTATGGATTACACGTCAACCGAACGCGTTCGCGAATTCCTTCCAGGCTCGAAAATAGACGCCAGTCTCGCGGCAATAGGAGGTACGAAGGGGGAAAAAACAAACGACAGGACAGGGAAGGAAGGATCGCGTTTAAGACCGAAATAGCCGCTTTGTATGCTCACCACCCCTTGACTGTGTTCTCAATCGAGAACCGTACTTCGTGGTTTTCTGAACAATTCTCGAAGTGATTCGCGAACCCCTGTTCTTTTGGTTACAATAATATTTATTCCTTCTAATCATATAATACTTTCCGCTCGCATATTTTTGTATCTTCAAAAACAAGTGAGATATTGAAGGTGCTCACGTTAAATTGGACACCCATCGTGGACTGGTCACGCTGGCGCCGGTTTCCGAAACAAAATTAGTCGCGTGGCTAATTTGCAAACCGTACAGGCGCGAGAACGCCGCCCGAAGCCGTATACGACACATTTCCGTCCGCGGAGTTTTCGGCTGGCATGACAATAGGATGACTAAACCCCCGTTTAATATGGATGCTTCGACGCAGTCAACTGGTGGCTCGAGCCCGCCGCGTGCCATCGACACGAACCGATTTCTCGATATACAGTGGATGCTCGATAACTTTCCGTAGAGGCCCATTCCCCTCCACACGTACCTTCACTGGCATTCCCACTGCTCCTAGAATCGCGATTTAGGGAAGTTATCGAGAGGCCACTGTACCTTTATCGAATCAAACGAGATATTCGACTGCCCCACGATAAATATCCAAGAATGTGTACTTTCAGTTGCGACGTCGACAAACGGAGGTAAATATGTACCGAGAGCCATACTGCTGGACCTGGAGCCAGGAACTATGGACGCGGTACGCTCGGGCGCCTACGGGAAGCTGTTCAGGCCCGACAATTTCGTCTTCGGTCAATCCGGAGCGGGCAACAACTGGGCGAAGGGACACTATACCGAGGGTGCTGAACTGGTGGACTCGGTGCTCGACGTGGTCCGAAAGGAGTGCGAGAACTGCGACTGTCTTCAGGGATTCCAGTTGACTCATTCCCTCGGAGGTGGTACCGGTTCCGGTATGGGCACTCTGCTGATCTCGAAAATTCGCGAGGAATATCCGGACAGAATCATGAACACGTATTCGGTGATGCCCTCGCCGAAAGTGTCGGACACGGTTGTCGAACCGTACAACGCAACCCTGTCTGTTCATCAGTTGGTCGAGAACACGGACGAGACCTACTGTATCGACAACGAGGCCCTCTACGACATCTGTTTCCGTACCCTCAAAGTCTCGAATCCAAGTTACGGGGACCTGAATCATCTGGTCTCGTTGACCATGTCTGGTGTGACGACATGTCTCAGGTTTCCAGGACAATTGAACGCGGATCTGAGAAAACTAGCGGTGAACATGGTACCGTTTCCACGTTTGCACTTCTTTATGCCAGGTTTCGCACCGTTAACGTCCAGATCGATGCAACAATACTCCGCGCTCTCGGTGCCGGAACTCACTCAACAGATGTTCGACGCGAAGAACATGATGGCCGCCTGCGATCCGCGACACGGGCGCTATCTGACGGTGGCCGCGGTGTTCCGTGGCCGAATGTCGATGAAGGAGGTCGACGAGCAAATGCTCAGCGTCCAGAACAAGAACAGCTCGTACTTCGTCGAATGGATACCGAACAACGTGAAAACAGCCGTGTGCGATATACCGCCGAAGGGTCTCAAGATGTCCTCGACCTTCATCGGCAACACCACCGCCATTCAGGAGTTGTTCAAAAGAATCTCCGAGCAATTCACCGCCATGTTCCGTAGGAAGGCCTTCCTTCATTGGTACACCGGCGAGGGCATGGACGAGATGGAGTTCACCGAGGCTGAGTCAAACATGAACGATTTGGTCTCCGAGTACCAGCAATACCAGGAAGCCACTGCAGAGGAAGACTTCGAGGCTGAAGAGTGCGCCGATGACTTCGAGACATGCGAGCAGGAGTAGACCGACGCAATTTTTTATCGTGAGATTATTCCCTCGATCTCCTCTCTTTCTCTCTGTTTTTCTCTCTTGTTCGAGAAGTTCTGATCACTTTTTCTACTTTTATACGCGGATACATTATCTTTCATCTTTCTTACTTTTATTTTCCTTTCTTCGCGTGCTCTTCGAACGATGACAACGCGGGGGGTACGTCATGGAATCCACGCAGAAGACACGAGGTGGCGTTAGTTGTCGCGAGAAGAGTAAGAATTATTCTTTACAGGAGAAAGAGGAAGAGGGAGATAGGGGGACGAAGGGATGAGCAAGAGAGAGAGCGAGAATCAACCTGCAACGCCAAACGCCAAAGTACCGGAACCAAAAATCTGCCTTCTCTGTTACACTCGTAACACTATTCATATATGATATATGCGTATAATCGTGGCACGCGTTTAACCGTAGCGCAAGTTTGTTCCTTACAACAAAAATATAAGACTTTTTCATGTATATGCGTAGTAGGCCAATTTCTTTTCCACGTTCCCTTGTTTCGTGTCTTCACGCCTCTTTTTGTTGTTGATATTCTGATAGTAGATCGTGCACATTTCCCTGAATTTCCACGAATTCGGACTCGTCCATACCCTCCGCCGTGTACCAGTGAATGTACGCCTTTTTCCGAAACATAGTGTCAAACGCGTTCGACAGTCGTTTGATCGGTTTTTGAATCGCGGTCGTGTTCGATATCATAGTCGCGTTCATGCGGACACCACGTGGTGGAATATCACAGATCGCGGTCTGAACGTTATTCGGGATCCATTCAATGAAATACGGGCTGTTGCGGTTGCGTATGTTCAGCATTTGCTCGTCCACACGCTGAAACCGAACAAAATCCATCCATTCAGAAACCGACGAAATACAGTAAAACTTTAATTAGTAATGGAATTCAAATTATACCGTGTTTGGTCTTGTTTTAATCAAAAAAATCTCACAAATCCGTTAGTAGAAGTATTATTGAAAAAAAAAGTAAAAAATAAATTTTCATCGTTGGATTACTCTCATCGATACGCGGGTATTACATGCTAGACTGGTTCCAAGTTGGATCCTCTCAGTGGTAAGGATAAACACCAGGTGCTTATGCCATTTTAAGTACTAATCCAAGTTTTACTGTATACGTTAACTGTGTGTTCGATGAAATAAAATTCGATTCACAAACCTTGGTCGACATTCTACCGCGAAAAACGGTAGCCACGGTCAACAGTTTACCCAGGTTAGGTTCACAGTCAATGAACGCGTTGTTCGGGTTGAACAGTTGTTGCGTCAGTTCCGGAACGGACACGAGCTTATACGGTGCGGAGCTTCTTGAGGTTAGGGGCGCGTATGCAGCAACGAAGAAGTGAAGCCTGGGGAATGGCACCAGGTTCACGCGTAGCTTTCGCAGATCGGTGTTCTGTTGCCCCGGAAATCTGAAGCATGCAGTGATACCGGACATACACGCGCAAATCAGGTGATTTGCGTCCCCGTACGTTGGCGTGGAGATGCTCAACACGCGCGTGCAGATCCGATGCAGAGCATGATTGTCCATACAGAAGGTCTGATCCGTGCACTCGATGCACATTCCAAGAGCGAGAATCGCATTGTACGGCTCCACCACGACGTCTGACATCTTTGCCGAGGGTAGCACGCTGTAACACTTGACAATTCGCCCCGGATACTCTTCTTTTAGTTTGGTCATCAGTAGCGCCCCCGCCCCAGATCCCGTACCGCCGCCCAACGAGCGAACCATTTGAATACCTGCGTTGAGAACAAGACATACTGGCGGTGGTCATGGACGTAGTCAAATTATCAGTTAGGTGGGGGCCCAATTTATTTTCAGATAAATTTCATAATATTATTTTAAATGGGTTTTAGATTTGTTTTTACATACAAAATATTAGTTCATACAATATTTTTTTCCTCTAAGGGGCTGGGGGGAAGAAATCTAATTTTTTCCCTCTGGGGGTGCCCCCCTTACCGCCCCCTCTGACTACGCCCATGGTGATGGTGTCTGTCACGGTGGAAAGGTCCCCCAGTATCAACTTTCCGGAAGGTAAAAAGATTCGTTCTGTTGTCACCTTGCATCAGATCGCAGGCTTCGACTTCCGCGCGAACGAGATCCAACGTCGCGTCGACAAGCTCCGCGCCCTCGGTGTAATAACCTTTCGCCCAATTGTTCGAGGCGCTCGCGCGACCAGCCACGAAGTTGTCAGGTTTGAACATCCCGCGGCACGAACTGCACAGCAACGAGTTCAATGTCCCCGGGTCGAGATCGAGCAGAATCGCTCTCGGTACGTATCTACAGTCTAGGAAGGTACAGTCGATCGATTCGTGATCTCTTTATCGGCAACGAGCCACAGATTTGGGTCTGAAGGGTGCATGGTACCTGGCCCCTGCGTGAAATACACGTTCAGTCGCTGCGATTGGAGCTCCGATTCACCGCAGAATCTACCGTCCGGCGACAAGCCATGCTCGTCCGAGATCACCTCCCAGAACTGAATAGAAACGAGAACTAAAACTACTATCTACGGATCTAGATAAAGAATTTCGAATAAGGAATAAAAGATAGAAGAAATACTTCGTCATTTTTAATCGAATAAACGTGGAAATTCTGATTTTTAGAAGAAAATTATACTACTTCTTGAATAAGTCGACATTTTGGGCAATGGGTTACTCAATCTCATTAATTGTTTAAGCGCCACGATTTGAGATATTGCTGCTTTTCATTATGTATTATTCAAATAAAATTCTGCCTAACTCTGCCATACGTTAGCATCGCGACGCCGAAAGCACACACGAGATGGCGAGACGGGGTGCGCGACTCGGTGAACTCGGCGCGAGAGGTTAGGATCCTACCTTTGCGCCTACGTTATTTCCGCAGAGACCCAGTTGCACGTGCACGATTTCCCGCATTTTTTCTTCTCCTCTGTTGCTTCCTTCTTAATACAGGAAACAGAAATTCGAGGAATCGAATCCGTAATTTTGCGAGTGAAATAGGTTACCGGTTGTCGGGCTATTGGTTATTTATCCAAATTCTATGGAGTTTCGAGTCAAAGAGGAACGAATCACGAGAATTTCTTTTTAGCCAGATTGTTTTCTTTAGCTCCCTCCAAAAAGGAGCGAGCGAACCTGTACGGGGATACGGAGATATTTGACTGCTGGTGGAATATTCAGTGAAAAATGATGAACGCGGAAATAAATGTTTCGGCGATCGAGGCGCTCGCTCTGAGCCTGTCGAGCCCGCATTAACATTCGTTCAGAGTGATTCCGAACGATATATACGCAATAATAAAGTGTTTGTCCTCGGGGGCACCGATGAGATAATACGCGATCACCAATTTTTACCAAGGTCTTGGCTTCATCAATCCCCCAGTCGACTAGAAGGACGACAACGAGTTCGATGACGCGCCACAGTAAACGTGCTTGCTGTACATACAGGGTGTTGATAAATATGTATTTCACGCATATTTTGTACATTTTCAACAATTAACACTTTAACTATTGAATAAGGATTTGATAAAATATTCAGAGAATCTGACAGAATTTCAATTCATAGGATGAAGTGCTTTCCTGTGATCATATATGAACACACATAGCTTCCCTATAAAGATGAGTTGTGTGCCCATTTTGGTACATATATAGTTAAAGTGTTGATAACTCAAAAACGAAACCTCGAACGCATTTACGTCGTTCATAATTTTCATCTTAGTTCGTAATTAGAATCCACCCTCTGAAATTGTCTCAAATTTTTATCAACACCCTATACAACGCACACGTATTTGTACGGAACAAATGCATCTACTTACTGTCCACGTATGTGCAAGCACATTCTAGATCCCGATCGCTGAAAACACAAAAAGTGGACGAACAATTTCGTTACCCCGTAAAGAGTATCTATTGAATTTCCAACAAAGCTAAATACACTTTCTCTAAAATCATATACAAGATTTGTATACACGTGTGTAATAAGGTAAACGGACAAACAATCAGACAGTCAGACAAACAAAAAACAGACAGACGGGTAGATACATGTATATGTATATGTGTATATATATATGTATATAGAAGGGTGCGGTTACGTATATATAAAAATCGATCGAAAATCTCGGTGTCGAAAAGATCGGTAAAAAAGCAATAATCGCTGTCGCGATATGCAAAGCTACTAAAAAATCATATTTTTTTGTTTTACGAAAATTCCGTGTCCCGTTGAAAAACCTATTTCCAAAGACCTTGCACAAGAAATTTCGAATATTCCCGAGTCGAGGTCCCCGTGGAGAAGAAGGTCGAAACGGAGAAGAATAGATTGCGAAAAATCCGTTCACTTCTCCTCCGCGCCTTCCTCCTCGTCAAACTCTCCCTCATCCTCCACCGTGGCTTCCTGATACTGCTGATACTCGGAGACCAAGTCGTTCATATTCGACTCGGCCTCGGTGAACTCCATCTCATCCATACCCTCGCCGGTGTACCAATGCAAGAACGCTTTCCTCCTGAACATAGCAGTGAACTGTTCCGAGATTCGTTTGAACAGTTCCTGAATCGCAGTCGAATTCCCTATAAACGTGGCGGACATCTTCAATCCACGCGGTGGAATATCGCAAACCGCTGTCTTCACGTTGTTCGGTATCCACTCGACGAAATACGAGCTGTTCTTGTTCTGGATGTTTAGCATCTGTTCGTCGACCTCCCTCATGGACATTCGGCCACGAAACACCACGGCCACCGTCAGATAGCGCCCGTGTTTCGGATCGCAGGCGGCCATCATGTTCCTTGAGTCGAAGATTTGTTGCGTCAGTTCCGGCACGGACAGAGCCCTATATTGTTGGCTACCGCGGGATGTGAGTGGGGCGAAACCTGGCATAAAGAAATGCAGTCGTGGAAATGGGACCATATTCACAGCAAGCTTTCTCAGATCTGCGTTCAATTGTCCAGGGAACCGAAGACACGTGGTCACGCCAGACATCGTGGCGGACACTAGGTGATTCAAGTCACCGTACGCCGGGGTGGACAGTTTTAGAGTACGGAAGCAGATATCGTAGAGCGCCTCGTTATCGATACAGTACACTTGGTCGGTATTCTCAACCAACTGATGAACGGAAAGGGTAGCGTTGTACGGTTCGACGACGGTGTCCGATACTTTCGGTGAAGGCACCACAGAGAAGGTGCTCATGATCCTGTCGGGGTATTCTTCGCGAATCTTCGAGATGAGCAGAGTGCCCATACCTGAACCGGTACCGCCGCCTAGCGAGTGGGTCAGCTGGAAGCCTTGCAGGCAATCACAGCTTTCCGCCTCCTTTCGGACCACGTCGAGAACCGAGTCGACCAATTCAGCGCCCTCTGTGTAGTGACCTTTGGCCCAGTTGTTCCCAGCCCCGGATTGACCGAACACGAAGTTGTCGGGACGGAAGATCTGCCCGAATGCGCCTGATCGAACAGCGTCCATAGTACCTGGCTCCAGATCGACCAGGATCGCTCGAGGTACGTATTTTCCAAAGGACGCCTCATTGTAATACACGTTGATCCGTTCCAATTGAAGATCCGAGTCTCCGTGGTAGGTACCGGTCGGGTCGATGCCGTGCTCGTCGGAGATAACCTCCCAGAACTGTCGTTCGAAAAGGAAACTGGTGAAATGCGATAGAACCGTATCGATTGTGATTTCGATCTATATATCGAGAATCCTCGCGACGTCTAGGTTAGGTTAAACGATACGTCCCTAGTCTTACGCGATTGTAGGAGGTCTATAAACGATCAAAATGATCGCATCTCATCGCCGAGATGATTCTTTCGTTCGAAACTAATGACTGTACACACACACGCACGCACGCACACTGACCGTGGCACCAATCTGGTTGCCGCATTGTCCAGCCTGGACGTGCACTATTTCCCGCATTTTTCCAGCTGTGTCACTTCGAATATACAAAGTCCACTAATGTCACCAATCGGGGTCACCGTCGTAGAAATGGAGTCCAAACTCTGGGCAGGAAGTTCAAAGGACGAGGGATTTCGGAGTTCGAGGGTGTCCTCGGCTCGTTCGGTGTCGGGTACCGCGTCGAAAATGTCTCGATGAAACAACAGAAACAGACGACTGTCTCGTTTCTTCTCCTTGGCGACACATCGCGAACGCACGTTGTGTATATTCGTGGCGCGAAGCTGGACGAGATGAACGTATTTTTCTGATTCACTGGTCGTTCCGTTTCACCAACTTTGGGCCCAACTGGACCGAAATACGAGATATTGAATTAGAATTATTCGACGACGAAAAACTTTCTTATCCCCGACAAAGGGTGTGTATTGTCGTCTGGTCGGCTGGGACAGCCTTATACCCTGTAGCAAACGATTCTCGCGATCATCGTGCGCGCGCGCGCGCGCGCGCGAGTCAGAGAATAGAGGACGGTGTGTACGTTCCTCGATACGCCGCTGGCACCAGTCAAGGTTGCTGCTGGCTTCGCAGGCGCGGGAACAACGTCGCAATAAACGGACAAATAAATACGATGATGCGTGTCTATACTGATAATTACAATAGAGATGTGTCGTTGGAATTGAGCACGCGAATTCATTGCGTCCTTTTTCGCTCGATCACGACCATCGTCGCGTCCATCCGTTTCTCCCCGTTATTCCCTGTTCCCGACGTCGTTTCGTCGACGGATGACGATTTCCACGTTGATTCCATCGGTTCTTGTCGCGTCGATTGATCCTGGCTGCAGCTTTCTGCGTCCTGGCTCGACGCCTCATCTGGCGATTTGGACGTCGAGGACCGACTCCCAGGTCGGCCGTTTACCGAATACCGTAACGGTAACGATTCCCGTTTCTCTTCTGCGTCCTTCCCCTTCCTAAAACAACATGGCGAAACGAACGCGTGGTGAAAAGACACTTGAGCATAATGTCCGAACTAGACGTGAGCAGTGTCGCCAGGAGAATTCCCTACTCCAGGGACAAGGTGATGTCACATTTTGGAGCTACATACACTACTTCTTACTACGACATTATGTCTCCACGTAGCCATTTTGTTCCCTACTTTTGGCAATGCTGAGACCAGTGTTGCCAGATCGTACGATTTATCGTAATTTGGACGATTATTCTACTAAAATTGCGATGAATTTTCTGTTGAAATCACAAGTTACAATTTCGAATTTAAATGTATTATATACAGCGTGGTCCAAAAAGACGTGTACCCCAGATTAATTCGGGAGAATGAAGTTTTAACAAAGAATGTTTCAGGATTTAAAAAGGGGCACCTAATGGTAACAATGATCATGACACAGGGGTTAAATCTAGAGGTCATTTTGAGGTCAATATGATTTTGTTCAAATACGAACCCCTGTTTTTAGTACCAGAAATGGAACGAACGGTCATTTCGACGTATGTAAAAAACTATACTCTAATTAAAAAATTTTTGTTGACACTACTATTCCAACTTTGGACAATTTTAGACAACTGTGTTTACGAGAATCGTATAAAAAATCTGGCAACACTGGACACACGAGATTAACACTGACTTGGGTAACGTCGGGCAGGACCAAAGTTTGAAATCCGCGCCGAACAGCTCGCCCTCCTCGATCGTCTGTGGAAGATGGATGTTGAGGGTCTCGGGGAGGAAGATGGACGTGAGCGCGCCAGCGACGCTCAGTGTACCCATTATGATCAACGGAAGGACCCTCGAGTACACGGCAAGATGAACGATGTAAGGGAATGCGAGCAAACCTATGCCAGCGATGAACGAGGCGATACCCATCGCCTGCGACCTAAGCACCGTGGGCAACAGTTCGCCGACGAAAACGTAGAAGACCGCGAACGAGGCGGCAATACCGAATTTTCCGATCATCGCCAGGCACACCGTCACCCAGACCGCGTCTGCTACGACATAGACGAAGCGTATAGAAAACGAAAAGTTTCTGGGTGTGAGTGCAACGACGCGCACTGGTTCAGAGCAACATGTTTTAGGAGTTCCAATTGAAGTACATAAAGACACTGAGATTCATTTGGAATCAAATTGGAATATCTCGAATTAATCTTTAATTTAATTTAAAAACTAAATCGTTAATTTAATCGTAAATTAAATGTTAATTAAGCTTTCGAACTCATAAGAGAGCGTTCTGAACCACTGTACGTTGTGTCGAGAGACTTGAATGTACCTTCGGGAACGAACATGCAGGATACACAGGCCAGTCCGCCCAGAAGCATCGTCAGACAGAGTACCCATCTTCTGCCGAGTCGATCCATCGCGTACCAGGTGATCACGTAGGATGGTATCTCGACGAGGCCGCCTGCAAGCAACCGCGGATCAAAGAAATTCGCTCGAATCGGTCGAGAGCCTACGAGAGAACGAGTCGTTTCCTAGACGATCATCGATACACCTCGACACCGATCGAATTGAAATAGGCGTTTCACATCATTCAGTGTAAAATTACTAGACTGCGGATGTTTATGCAAATTTACAAATTCTGAACACTGATATATAAAAAAAAACCAAATTGGATCGAATTTTATTTCTTATTCTCTAGGACTCTAGGACTTTAAAATGTTAATAGTAATACCCGAATATGATTGAATTTCAGTAGAATATTTAATTTGCTACGTTTTGCTTGTCAAGGGACGCTATAAATGCGCATACATCCGTAGTTTAGTAATTACGTACCCACGGCATACAATCGTGTACAATCGCGCACGATCTCGCTGCGAAAACATATTTATAGAAGCGACGACGCGCAGGAACGAGGCGGAGAATCCAATCAAGGACTTCCTCGTGAACAGAGAGAGCGTGTTACCAATAAAGAAGGCGAGGTAATCGGAGACCCCGAGGTTCGTGGCGTTGTATGACAGTCCGTTATAGACGACTGCGTTCGCCACCCAGTCGAACGCCAAAATGAAGAATTTCTTCCGAATGTTTGGATTCCTGACCAGGTCCATGGGGGTTGCAGCCGGTGGCGGGGATCTGTCCTCGGGCTGACCTGTCCCGTTCTCCCCCGAGTTCGTTCCGTTACAAGAAATCCCCTGTCTTCGTAGAATCTCCACCTGAAAACAGGTTCAGGTGACACGGTTCGTAGTTTCACTAGTAGCTTCACTACCACGTACAGTGGACTCTAACTATATTGCCATGCTCGGGGCCAGAGCCGTTCCTGAAGGGGGTGCAAAAGGTGCCATAGCACCTGGGCGGCCGCAGATCGTATATTATACGAAAATTTTCAGCTAGTAAGAATAATAATCAAAACTTTTTTTATGATTCTGAAAATTTTAGGCAAACAGAAGTTAATCAAATTAATTTTACATATAATATTTGTAACACTACTCGTGTACAAGAATAAACTATCTTTATGGACAGCCCAGAGTAGCATAAGATATTTAGTGATATTTATTGGATTTACTTCGTGTAGGTAATTAATAGTCGCTATTTAAAGTTAATTTCGTGCTGACACGCGGATTAGAATATTCATTTAAAATAAAATTATTTAGTCCACTGTAGCTTCTGACACTCGATCGTGACGTTTCCTTACCTCCATTTTCCGAAGAAAATTACTGGGTACCGTTTTCCCGTTGATCCTCGCCATACGTTGGACGATCACCTCCGCCTCGTCGATACGATTCTTGCTGAGCAACCATCGCGGTGACTCCGGTATCACCCAGTAATAGCTAAACAAAAGAACGAACGGGACCGAGGTGGCCAGTGACAGAGCGAACCAATGTCGCAGCAAGTAACCCTACGGGGCAAACGAAAAAAGTCTTTGTTTCGACGATTGTGTCTCGCGTGGTATTAAACGTTCCAAATGAAAGAAAAGACGTGGTTACCAGTAAGGCCAGAAGGGACATAGCCGACGCGAAGAACATGCAGATCACCATTCCAGCGAACGTTCTATACCTTGGGCCCATCATCTCCAGAGCTGAAACAGAACCGTTTTTGTTCCTTTCTCCGGGGTGAACATCAACCCCTCCCATGGGCGTAGCTGGATTATCCAATCAGGGGAGGGTAACATTTATCTTAGGGTAAATTTCATAATATTATTTTTTTCCTGTAGGGGGATGGGCAAAATGGAATTACAGTAAATCATCGATGAGTGTTCGAAGTCTCCTCGGCACCGAATGTTCAGACGTTATCCCCACCACTGGGGGGTCCTTGTGAAACCGGTCAAGCGCCCAATGATGGGGATGATATCTAAAGATTCGGTGCCCAGGAGCCTTGGAAGACTCATCGAAGATTTACTGTATTCCACCTCTAAAATAGGGCAAAGGTCACTTTTTCCCCTCTATTGGGGTGGAGAATGTTCCCCCCACTCTGCCATCCTGGCTACACCTATACCTTCTCTCCTACCCTCTTTTCCTGCTTACCAAGTATGAAAGGTATTTGGTAGATGGCGGGAAAAAACAGCCCATTGACCGTCCTCAACGCCGTGTAAATGACATAGTTGGGGCTGAAGCTGGTGGCGATGGAGAATATCACCTCGAGAAACAGTATCGCGAAGAAGGCCGTTCTTCTTCCCCATTTGTCGGCGATCCAGCCGAACACCACGTTCCCGAACAGACTACCGACGTAGAAGAAAGTCGTAGAGGTGGAAGGCCACCAGCTGTTGTCGCATACCAAGTCTAGCTACGTGGATGCAGAATGCCATTAAAACGCTACGTATTCTCGCGACATGTGTTTGTTTATGTGTGTGTGTGTGTGTGTGTGTGTGTGTGTAGGTAATTTCGTTTCGCGGTTTTTTCGTATCTCTACGATACATTTCTCCAACAACTGACCAAGGGAGGGGAAGCTCAGGAGACTGTAGCCTTGGACCCGACTTTCTAAGGGGGCACCCTTCTAAACCTTCCATTTCGTTAGGATTAAATGTTATTTAATTTTTTATATTTATATATTTTATTGTATCTTTTATTACATAAATTTATCCCCCGTCCCTACTGTTTTTTAATCAATGGGGCCTTAGAAGGTTTGATAACCCCCGAAAATCTCCATTCAGGCCTGCATCTCCCTCTGTGTCTCGATGGTGGTACCGACTTCCGAGGGAATCTGCTCGTTCTCGCGTTAGTGGAAACAAGGTCGAGGTGTCACGACCCGCCGGAAGATTCCAGTGTAAAATCGAGTCGAGATTGCGAGTACACATGTGATATATCTGACGTGAAACGATGCAACAACCACAGGCAGCGCCCCGTAGCCGATAGCGTTCCATTATGGAGAAGTCATTGCTCCGGTTACGTCCGCTTATCTTCTTCCCTTGCGCGTATACATGGTAAACGCGCGCGCGCGCGCGCACGTATTGGTCCGCGCGACCGCGATGCGTTTAAGTCCAATCGGTCCCGAAGGTTTCGCGCGCTGCAAGAATCAGGTTACGCCTTGGAATAATATTTACAACGCGACAGGCGGAATTAAGTGAAATTTCTTTGATCTTTGTTTTTTCCCACGAATCCGTGAGCAAATAATTTCGGAGAATCTGTGACGCGTTGACGTTCGTCGAGCTTCAAGACAGAAGAGGATATATATGATCTCTTGCGATAGAATAGGCTGCCTTTTCGATGGGTCCGCCTCGTTTGGCGTAGACGCGCGTGCGCGGCGTGTCGGTTCGAGGCAACGAGGTAGCGATCCGTTGGGTTCCCACAGCCAGAGGTGTCCATCACCCTCGGTTGACAAGAGGAAGAACGTCCCCCCTCCACCCCTCCTCGTCTAGCATGCTCTTCTCTCCCTTTACGAAAAGAAAGACACCGTTTCTCTCGTACCCCTGTGCCCTCTAATGATCGCGATCGATTTAAAAAATTGAAATTTGGTATGTGTGTCAGACACGTGGGTTTCGGTTTGAATTGACACCAAAGCGGACGTTGTACGTCGGAAACAATGGAATGAAACGAGAAATCGGTATTGTAGATCGCAGACTTCGTTTGAACGCTGACGCAGGCATCTGACGCTTATAGGAAATCCTGCATTAACAGATTGTCGCATCGAAGAGCATCGCCGGAATCTCGTCTATGAAAGAATATTAGCTAACGTATTAATTTACAAGAAAGAAGTTCGAACTGTGAGCCTGACGCGAATTCGATCTTGCGTCGTCGTCCGTGTTATCGTCGCCGCGCGCCGTGCCGCCGGCGGAATCTCAATAAATTGAGTGACGCGTGTACGATGGAGCGCGCTACGTGCTCGCCGCGCGTTCGTTCGATTCTCCGCGACGAATAAATTGCGCTCACGTATACTTAACGACACTGGAACACGAGAGAATCCGCGGTGATTTCACACGTACGATCGAGCGTCGAGTGGTTCACTCGTTTGTTTGCACGATGAGCCAGCTGTTCTGTCGAGCCACGGACGAGGTATAAGGTACATAGACATTTCAACCAATGTATTTTTCCGGACCACTTTTCTAGGGTGACGTCGCTCCATTTCCATTTTAGTGTCACTACCCATCGCAAATTCACCGTTCTCATAACATAGAGGTCGCCAGAATCACAGGCTTTTTAAAGTGTCGGTACTATAGTTTAAGTGGGCCACCAATTCTCATAAGATGCAAAGTGTACTCCTATACCTCGTCTGTGGTCGAGCAAACAGAAGCAACGCTACCGGTCCGTTTACCTACCGATTGTTATAGAATCTAAGTGGCGGCGTCACACGGTAGCAAAGGCAGTCTTCTCGTTTAAAGGGGGGAGGGGGTGGTCGATGGAGAGAAGAGCAAGCACGCGAGAAATACACGAATGCCGTTTCGATGTCGGTAAACAAGCGTCAGAGGAAACCTGAAAGCTCATCGAGCGCCGATCAGCCTCGGCAAATATAATCGGGGCGCGACAGTGGGCGGCCGGTTAATGGGTTTAACACGAAGTTTGATTTAAGCAAATTGCCACTCACGGACTTTTTGATGTCTCCGGGTGAAACGCAAAAGGTAAATTGCATGGAAATACGGGGACGGAGGAGGCACTCGGTCCGAGCGGCCCGATGGTATGTGCCGCCACGGGTTGTTATTGCCAAGGGCAGTGTATAGCAACCGACGCCCGTAGGACCGCTTAACGACTCGCGCGTGCATATTTTATCACCCTGACACACTTCGAAAATGATATATTGATATGACCGCGGAGTGGCGACGCCGCTTCTCTGTGTGTACGCCGCTGTCCACAGCGTTAGATCCACAAAAGTCGCCGTGTTTCGTCGTCGTAATTTTGCGTTCCGTCTGTCTTTCTCTCGTTGTAGACGAAAGTGACCGCGCCTCGAGCCGGAAATCCGGTTTGCCAGAACTGGACGCAAGCGACTTCCGCGCGAATGCCCGCCACAGAGAGACCCGGCAGCGTTGCCAGGAGAATTCTCCTCTCGTAGGGACAAGGTGACGTCACATAGAACTATATATGTACACATGGTCCCCCCCCCTCCCCAAACTTCCCGATTGATACAATGGCTACGCCCATGTATGTACAGTAAACAACTTGTGTACAGACCATGCTAATACTACCACGAACGAAAGGGTATTATACATTACATGTATAACCCCTAAACTACTTCTTGCTACGTCACTTTGTCCCTTGTTATGACATTGGTTGGCATTGCCATACAGTGTCACGACAAGAATTTATTTTACTGTCACGTGAAGACGCACCTTAAAAGTCACGAATTAGTGGGTGATTTCGGTCCTTTGCCGTGCCCTTGGTTTCGTACGCGTGCCGCACGTCTAGATCCGACGGAGCGATTCGAGATGACCATGAACGGACCGGTGAATGTCTCGAGGATTACGCGAGACGGGTCATCGTCTCGTACCATACCACACGCATCCGCCCCATTTCCTATCCCAACGAATCTTCCCCTCGTTCTCTTTATCTCTGTATTCCCCTTTCAACCCTACCCATCACGATTCTTAGACGTTGTCTATACTAACAAAACCATAGTGAAACAAGACGATAATGTGTGTTTCACGCGAGCAGAATGCCACCCGCGGGTACGATGGAAAACGTAAAGCGGAAGAACAGGATTTGTCACGAACGGGCTCCGTGCGTCACGCCGTCTCTGCGTAAATCCGGAGCGTGTAAATACGCGCGGCGATTACACCCTTCTCGCGCTCATGGAACCGTTCGTCACCGGGGGCACCGACGACGACGACGACTGGAGGGAGAACGGGAACGCGACGAAAGGGGGACGGAGAGAAACAGAGAGAGAGAGAGAGAGAGAGAGAAGATAGAAACGGTCAGAGGGGAACACCAGAACGGAGCAGGAGAGAAGGAAGAAAAGAGAAAGGGACGGGAGGAACAACGTCAGAACAGTGACGGATGCAGACTCTGGATTGCAGAGACCTTTCTTGGCCTAGGGGAGGAGGGGGCAAGAAGTGTTAAAGTATCTAGGTACATTATTGAACCATCTTTTACAAGTATATAAGCGATATAATGTTTTGGAGGGGGCCGATCGCTCCACTCGTCCCCTTCTGAATCCGCCACTGCGTCAGAAACTCGAGCACGATTTTCGCGTCGACCTATTAGATAGGATGTACGATTCCCCCGATACGGAGGCGTAGCAGTTCTAGAGCGCGGTACCTACTCGCCCGAGAATTTCGCGGTCGAGTGCCACCATAGAAGTGAACCAATGAGAATTATTGGGCGCTTGGGATGACGTAGAGGGGGGGTATCGGTCTCGAGCGCGAGCGTTGTTTGCGTCACGTCGAAACGCGGACACGGAGAGAGCGAAGTATATACTGGCGCGCGCGCGCGAACGGACACATACCCTTCGTAAGAGCAGAGAGTAGTAGAGTCCCGGTAGTTTGTACGAGGCGCGTTTGATGCGACAGATCGCATGACCGGATGCGGGGGTAGGTAAATTGGTCGGCAATTGCTGACGCCACCAGAGTAGCCGCAAACTCTATCGGGCCGGTCGCTACACCGGCGTGGCCTATCATGACGACACAGGTGAACCCACCCGCTACTATAAACTATAGTGCGTCCCCGAGCTACAGTGACTTTGTAAAAAGAGGTTCGGGTCACGCCTTGAAGTTTTTCGTACAGTAAATCCTCGATGAGTGTTCGAAATCTTCGTTGGTACTGAAAGAAATATCTTTGGTTTCAGAATTCCAAGCTCTGTATAAGCGAACGGGAGACCAGAAGTGTCGCATTCATCGAGGAATCACTGTACTGACTATCCCTCGATGAATACGACACGAGTTTCGGGCAAAAAAAAAACAAATTTATGAGGGGTTGAAAACCCTTACACCTTGCCACGAATCCTCCAAAGTGTACCGGAGTATGTCGCACTCATCGAGACATTAATGTACCACGCGAACGCATAACGGACACCAGCTCTGGAGACCTTCGGGAAACTTATTCTTGACGCGGGAAAAACTCGTTTGACTCCTGCTCGGTGTTACTATTTCCGTCGAACGCGAGATCGACGTGGAATTGTCCCGTTCAGTATCACGAGAATCAAGTGTGTGCAGTGGCACCTAGATCCTCGACCCCGGGAGTTACGATCCTCCTCCTCCTCCTCCTCGTCGTTGCGACAACAGCTTTACCCGCGTTGTCTAATTGCGGCAATTTAATAACGCGTTTAATAGACACGAGCGAACCGAGGTCTGGTGCCACGTGACGCACCGCGGCCGACCCGCTCCGTTCTGTTTTCCTCCTCGCTGCGGCGTATCTCTGCGGAATCCTAGTTAGATTCACTGTTCGCCGCGTGGTCTGTACCGAATCCCGTACCCCCAGGCGATTTATATACTTCGTCGAAACCGGGACCCCTATTCGACGATCAGATTCCGCTTGTTACATCCGCCACGCGAGTAGCTGTCTCTATATCAACGCCGACTGCGAGCTTTCACGGAAAAGAATATTATCGAGCGGAAAGAGAAGCTTAACGCGCGCGGTCGGGTACCGGGTACGGGCGCACAATCCCCCGATTCCACGAACGGGACGACGACACACACCACGCAGTCAGTCCAGTGTGACCCACCACTAGAACTTTCATACTGGGCGCAATAGTTTTTTTTTTTTTTTTTTTCCATTTTTAGTCTTTTAGTAGGTTTATCAATTGATATCTAGTATCAGATGATAATAATAAGAATAATAAGAACAATATGAGAGTTATATTAAAGGTGACTCCCCATTATGCCGATCGGCAAAACCGAACATATGGGAATATGTCATCGACACGTGCTAATGGGTCGATTTGGCCTAATGGGGACGCAGCTTAAGATTTTTGGGGCCTAGGACTATCGAACCTTTGAGGGTCACCTTGTTTGAAAATCGGAGGAGGGGGTACGCAATTGGTAATATTTATTTTAACAATGCTTCGTTATATTTTAATAACTTTGGCCTGATTCATTTCTACATTTAGTGCGATTTCGGATTGTTTCAAACGGGAAACATAAAAAGAAATTTCATTCAATTAATTCTTGACATAAATGGAAGCTCAGAACGGGGCCCGGGCCAGGATAAGATAGTAATATCGACCTTTAAATAAAAATGTTGAATTGCCCTTTCATTTAAAATTGCCTGTTATAGAGTGAAACGCAATCGATTGATAAATTTAGTACTATTTTCAAATTTAATATCTTCATCCTGTATAAATTGGCACGAAACTATTTTTTCTGGGTGGTCACACTGACTGTCAGTCACCGGGATGACACGAGCTAGATAGAGAGAGAGATGTGGGTTTCACGTGGCGATTCCAGCGGGGAGGAATCTGCAAAGGCCAAGGCGAATTGCCCTCCGGTGAAACTCGACCCGCTCCGTACTCGCTAACGTCTCTGTCTCTCTCTTTCTGGACTTGTTGTTCTCCCTTTCTCGGGCGCGAAATTCGTCGACATAGACGTGGCAACGCGTAGGAGGATTATGCAAAACGGAATACGTGACGACGTCAACCCACTTTGTCGCGACCGCTTTTTCCCTCGCGACGCGATACCGAATCCGATAACTCGGCTTCAAGAAGGGCAACAAATATGCGACCAAAACGGCGTTATTCTCACCCACCTGGGGGAGTTTCCCTGTGAAACCAATCAAAACAGAGTAAACAGAAGCTAAGCAGAGGCTCGGCTTCGGGCAAGAAACAAATTTACGAGGGGCTGAAAACCTTTTCGTCTTGCCACGAATACTTCGAAGCGGATCCGAGTACGTCGCACTCATGGTGTAGATGCAGCTTAAGAATTGAAAATTGTTGGGTAGTTTTGACAATTGTGCCAGGCAGTGTGTATCGAGTCGATCGAAATATAGAGAAAGAGACGCGTTTACCTCGGTGACGAGGGTGCTGTCGTAGTCCCGGTTGTCGTAGATCCAGCCGTTCCGGCATTTGCTCACCGGCCAATCGGGGTTGCCGACCGGTGGCGGTGGTAACCGAGACCTCGACCAATAATCGGTGGCCTCGTCCGTGGTGTTTTCGTGGATACCTCGTCCCAGCCAGGATTCGACGATCGACGTGTAATTCACGTCGTACATCGTGCATCTCGAGTACTTAAGCTTTCCGTCAGGCTTCTCGACGTACGGCAGCGACAGAGCTTTCCTTTCCTCGAGCGTCAGCAGATGCGTCATGTTCTCCAGCTCAGGGACCCTGCACCAATGCTCCGGGGACGCGCTCACGAACACCTGTGGGAAAAATTCCCATGTGTATGGTCTTGTTATAGATCATGAATTCTTTCTGTACGCCAGTTGTTTTCCTTTTTTATGCATTTTGCAACATTTCTGTTTTTATACAATAAAAAAAATTTGTGTGATATGGGCCAATTTTCCTTTTTTTTTTCGAATGATGCAAATGGATTAATAAACAAAAAATGTATGTATATTTATTACATGCTTTTTATAGCTTGATCGAATCGTGGTTAACCCTTTAACGGTGGAACTTTCATTTTGGAAACGTGTATCTGCTCGTGATGAAATTATGCAGTGGCGAGTATACTCGTTGAACGAACACTGAATGAGTGCACCTACTGTAAAATTGAATTAAATTATAATGGTATACTCGTCAAACACCGTTAAAGGGTTAAGGTCTGTCTGTCTGTCGTTGGGACTCACTTGCGAGAACGCCAGGAAAGCGGCCGGCAATGTCGCGGGTATGCAAAGAAGGTAGTACATGATGTTCTGGTATTTGCCCTTCTCGCCCACGTGCACAAGTACCTCGTCGAAGTCGATCGAGCTCATGTTTTACCCGTTGACGAACGTTCGCGTGTGAACGACACCACGGTCGCGCCGACGACGACGATCCACGCTACCGACGACGACGTTTGACCGATTCACTTGCGCCCCACGATCACGCGGCATGACCGCCGCGAGACTCTCCACGAGGGCATGAACAACCCTCGATTTTCCAACCCCCGAAGAACCACCCCACTTCCTCTTCCTCCTGGATTCCCTTTTCCAGCCGTAGTTTACCAGGGTTCCTCTTATTCGTCTTCTTCTTCTTCAGCGACCACGTGGACTCCTTAGGTACCAACCGTGTAAGACTGAAACTATTTCTAACCTATATAGTCTTCGTCCCCTGGATCTGGTTCCTATTCTTCTTCTGCTTCTTCTTCAACAATCACGTGAACTCTTCAGGTACCAACCGTGTGAAACAGAAACTATTTCGAACCTATAATTTTGATCCTCCTGGATCTGGTTCCTCTTCTTCTTTTTCTTCGTAAATGATCACGTGGACTCCTCAGGTACCGCGTGAAACGTAAACAATTTCGAACCTATAACGTCCTGGTCCCCGTGGATCTCGTCTCCCGTATCGCGTAGGTGCAAACGCGGGCTCGTCGCCGAGCTACGTTCTTCGAACTAAACATCCGCTTGGAAAGCACGCGTCGCGACCGCGTTGCGGATTCGAACCGAGGGGGACACCACGAGCACACGACGTCGAGCAGCTACGGCGTTACGCGGAACACTAAGAGTTCGACAAAAGAGCGTGCGACGTGGTACACATAATGTATCTACTACGTTGTTGCAGCCTCTTCGAGGAAAAAATACGTATATCTCTTACCAAGTATCTTCTGGACCAAAGTTTTTTATTTTTTTGTTTGTTTTTAGATGGTTTCTACAGCTCCGAAACGTTGTCAAGTCCGTTGCAGAATGATCGGTTCGCGATTCCTGATACGCGATGTTACTACCCTCGTGCGGAACCAATACGAACGGACCGATACGTGTTGAGAACGCGACGCGTACGGATGGTGAACCGTCGAATTCGGTGGGATCGCGTGAAGCGCGGCGAACGAACGTCTTCGCGCCTTCTTATACGCCGCTCTCTTCCGATCCTCTCGAGCATCGTCTTCGACGGCGCCTCTCTGCGTCTCCGTCACCACCGTCACAGTCGACGTTACGTCGAGATTGGACCGTGCGTGTCACCGTAGCCCCAACGTGTTCACCGTTCACACCTGCTGGGCCGTAACTAATCGGTGGCCGCCTGTGGAAATAACACGTGCAAAGTAGCGATACATTTGAATTGTATCGATATTTGGTGTCGATACGTATCGATACATATGTAGGGTTAGGTACATTTGAATTGTTTCGATATTTGGTGTCGATACGTATCGTTATATATATGTAGTGTAAGATGTATAACAGTGTGGAAAAGAAATCGACCAATCGCAAACTTTACGAGAGCACCTGTTACGTTACGGCAAATGCACCGATTGTATCAAAATTCCGATATTTATGGGTCAAGTATCGATACTGGAATATACCATCTAATTAAATATCGATATACAAAATATCAATATTCGAAGTGACAGGTATCGATATTCAAAATATCGTCGCAAAGGTCGTATCGGTGTATCCTTCTGTGGCCTAGGAAGATTCATTCCTCTAATTGCAACAGCTTTTATTTCCCAGACGATTGTTATGCTTGCCGTTCAACAATTTATCTTCGTTACTCGCGTGCGACGCGGTAAGCCAAGCATAAAGAGCGTGGCACAAGAGAGGGAATGAAGAAGAGAGAGGCGTTTCGATCTGAAAATCATCGATACGAATTATCGCACAGTTCAAAGGTTACACGGATAGATCGTGGAAAGTGTACGGGTCTAGCAGGAATAATCGCTTGAAAATGGAGGGAAATGAAGATTGGTCGTCGTTGATCTAGGTCTTCGATACCACGCACGATTATATCCATCCTCTGAACGTTGATAGAGCTTTGCCGGGGCTACAGACGACGAATCGTCGTGGTCGGTCTCTTTCGAATCTTCTGGAAAGCCGCGCAAATTGAAATCGTCACGACATTACCAATAATAATCCGACCGTCTACGATTTCTCCTCGTTCGCGTGTCCGAACGATACGAAAATGTCGCCGATGAACTGAAGGACAAACATCGACGCCGAGGAAATTCAGAAGGGAATAAGGACCATACACTGTACGGCCAAAAGTATCGGATCAGGTTCGATAATAAAAAAAAGAAAAATATTTTTCTACAAAGATACGATACAATGAAAGTTATGTATGGAACTAATTTGAAATGATTTGTATAAAACGACCTTCAAATTTTCAAGCCTTGTGTATATTGTGATTTAAATAAAAACGAACCATTTGTTTTTATATGGGAATATAACCATTTATGCAGAAACATTATTTCTCAACAGGATTTCAGATATGAAGATATTTGGTTCGTTTTCAAGTTGATCACAATACATTTTAAGTTAATATAAAATTAAAATTTTTTTTTTTTTTATTAATTCCTTACTGCATACTATGGTGCTGTAACTCTGTCTATTTTTATTTTCACTTAATTGTTGTGTATGCATACTGAGTTTATTCCCGTATAATATCTAAAGAAAGTTTTAGTTTACTGTTCATCATGAAGTCTGGTCCCATACTTTTGGCTGGCAGTGTATGGTACCTGTCGAGCAACGAATAACCATAGAAGTAAAAATACCCCCCAGAATCCTAGATTTATCGACCACATGACACGATACCACACGCGTGTGCAATCTAAAACCTCCGTTGCACGTTACGATTCCACGAGTGTGACGTCACGAGTGCAAACAACGTATCGTCCCGGTTCGCATACTGTCCCGTGTCGTGCGTTCGTTCTCTCGGTCCAGCTTCCTTCTAATTCGAAACGGATACAGTCGAATCAGAACGGACATGGCCCTTCAATTCTAGTAGCTACTTCAGGCGTGCAGATTTTTCGAAATTGCTATTTACAGAACTGAAATTACCTGAAAGATTTCTTTCCTTTATTAAAGATTCCATTGAATCCAAAATGGACTAAAGTTTATACTGAAGTTTTTAAGTTTGTACTTAAGTCTACTCATAATTTACACCTCTTCGATTTCCCGCCAATAGAAGCTACCTGCGATCCGTCGACTAACGGTTTTTGCACGGTGGTCCGTGATTGGTCGATTTCTAGGCAATTACAGTACTGGTTATACAGTAAAATCTGGATTTGTACCCGCAAACGATCTACGACGTAAGCACTCGGAGTTCATCCCCACCACTGAAGGGTTCACTCCGAAACCAGTGAAGCATACAATGTAACACGCCGGCGGCTTCTCAAGTGGAAGCCCAAAAACAGATTATCTGCCCCTGTGTCAGTGCAACACCAATGCAACAATGCAAATTTCTTAGTTTCTATTATTTTTCCAATGAAACCTTTACTAACGTATTCGTGAGACTTTTCTGATTAAAACAAGACTAAACACGATATAATTTAAATTATATTTACTCATTGTTATTGTTTAATTGTCGTAAATGATCAATAAGTAAATATGATCCAAATTATACCGTGTTTGGTGTCATTTTAATCAGAAAAAACTCACACATACGCCAATAAAAATTTTATTCGAAAAACATAAAAAATAAAAAATGTTCATTTTTGCATCAGTGTTATCTCTTCGACAGGCATGTAAACTATGTCGTCGCTACGTTCCGCGTTGATTCTGTATTTAGGGTCGATTCCTCTACTTCGTACATACCCGGCTCGAGTCACAATTTTCGGGTACTAATCCAGGTTTTAATGCAACATGATGCTCTTTTGTCTAATCCAGTCGGTACACTTTGGAAAATTTTGTGCTTGTCACCGTTTCTGGCGAATTTTGGCCAGTCACAGTCGACAATGTAAGTATCTGTAAACAATCTGTTTTGACTTAAACGAAACGCGTGATAATGTCAAAAGGAACACGACGATAATGCGACGATCTGGTTTTACGACTTTCGTGTTTCAGCTACCGGTTAGTTAAACAACGTGATTTACGAACAGCTTCACACGCCAACACTCCGCACAGATTTTTTCCGTTCCGACGAGACCTCCGTTTCTGTCGATCCCACGATCGTCTGCGCTACTGCGGCTGCTAACGTTCTCGTCGTTCTAGAACCAGTCATGCTTTCCTCCAACCCGAAGACAACCCGATTTTCGTTAACACTAGAACTACGAGTGTTAAATGTGTACTAACTTAAATGATCTAATATCTATATTTATATTGTTATTAAAATGTTTAGTCAATTAAAAGCCGATGTAAATTCCGTCAAAAAAACTATTAAGATATCGACAATAAATCGACAATCCGTCATTTTGACGGGTTCGGTAGTTCTAGAGTTAATCTTTAGATTGTCTGGGGTATCCCTACGGGGATACTACTGACTTCACGACAATTACATTCAGGAAAAATAAGGTCAGAGTTGTTAATGGTACAAAAACCTAAAAACCGATGTAGATGTGGCAAGTACCACTTTCTCACTTGACCCCTCAAATATGAAAGAAAATTCGCATTACTTACGGGATGACCTGATTTATACACAAATTTTTGGCCAAAACAGACCCCTTTTTTTAACAAAAAAATTCTTGCCCGTCTAAAGGTGAATTGTTACGAAAAATCTCTTTAACCCAATCTCAATCGTCGCTGAGTTGCCTCCCCCTTTATAAACGATCGCCGGAACGTGTTTCGTCGCGTCGTCCCGCAAACGCAAACAACTTCCGGAATCTTTTTTTCTTCCTCTTTCCCCCCTTTTCCTCGCGCGTGCGCGTACACCTTCCATTTCTATATCTTTCTCTCTTCTGTTCTCTACACGTTATCTTTCGAAAAATCTTACCAACCGATGCAGAAACCTCCTGAAAGCGATTCCAGATAAACACAGTCCAGGACGATCACTGGACGAGAATCGTCGTTCCTCCGTCGATATCCGCGTGACAATATTTATTTATTCATTCGTTTATTTATTTACTTAGTTATTTATTCAGATATATCACACTACGTTACGCGCCTACATCGAATATTCGCGGGCACAACTGTTCAGAAATATTTTTTTAGATAAAAGTCACCGATCCTCTTCGTCGAATCGCCACCACCGATCCCGTAATCTGTCCCACCTCTTACACCAAACGACCCCTCATTCTCTCATCGGCGGTCTCTATTTTATCGATCCGGATTCGATCCGTTTTCTCCGAGACGGAAAGCCTCTTCTTGTATCCGACGCGGAATAGTCACTGGGATAACCTACGGATCGACACGAGACGGTTCGATACCGGACGAAACACGTACGTGTCCACGCATCATCCACCGATTCAGTTAGGTTTCTCGACCCCGGGAATCGGCTTTCCTTCTTTCGAGAGATTCATCCGTCATCCCCCTCGTGTTTCCCAATAATCTCTTCCCTCTCTGTACCCACTGCTCCGTCTGTTCTTTCTTCTTCTTATCGATACATATACTAGCGTCACAGCTTGTTCGATTTCTCTATCGGTCACATCCACGATACATTTTCCGCGAGCGTAGCACTCCCGGTGAACCCCCTTCTTCCTCGGGCACGTTCTCGCTCGCACACTCGTTTCGGTTCTCCCTCTTCTTCCTCTTTTTCTATCTTTCTCTCTCTCTCTCTCTCTCTCTCTCTCTCTCTCTCTCTCTCTCTCTCTCTCTCTCTCTGTCTCACTCCCTCGCTCACCCTTCTCGAAGAATGGACACCGAAACCGGGTGCAGCTACCACCGAAAGGAGCAAATAGTCTCCATCGCGAACTGAAACTGAAGCAACCGTGGATACACACAGGGGTCCACGGGTATCCCATCCTCCTATCTATCGTTTCTGAACGTCCCCCTTGAACCATCACTCTCCCCCTCTCTCTCTCTCTCTCTCTCTCTATCTGTTCACGCTGCTGTCCCTCCATCTCTGTCTCCCTCGGACTATTACTTCTCGTATCGTCCTCTCCGTTTTGCGCGCCATCTCTCTCTCACTCGGATCCTACTCAACCGTGATCGGATTCTCTTCCTCGCGTAAAACCTCGTGTGGCCCCCTTCACTCTTCAATCCTACGAGGCTCGACCCTCTTGGACCGCCCCCTCCACCCCCCAAACCCCTCGCCAGAACGTTTGCTACTCTACTATCGCGCTGCACATTCGACTACTATCTCGACTATTAATATAAAAGGGGGTTCCTCGACACTCGCCGCCCGGTAATTGTTACGGCGTGCACGAACCGGACCTCTGTGTTCCCCCTCTCTCTCTTTCCCACTCTGGGCTTATTCGGATTTCAACGTTGTCATACCAAACATGTCCGTTTCGAGAACCATTTCCGGACGTCGAGTTTCTTCACTTCCTCCGATCGCGATCTCTTTCGAGAATTTTCATCGAATTACATATACCTATAGAAAACACAGGCCGGTACACGTCATCGATGTAAAATTTTCGTGTTGCAAATTCGTTCGAAGCTGTCCCCATTGAACGTTTCACCTGACGCGTCACAGTCAATCTGAATTCGTCGCTGGAGATAGTCACCAATGATGACTCACCCGTTGCTGTGACTTACGAAACTTCCTAAAACTCGGTTGTATTCGAGTACCTAATATGAGAGGAAGATATATCGATCAACTTTTGATCTGAAAGTTCAATCTGAACAGTATTACACCACCGGATCGCAACGATCACTTTGAAAACTTATCCCACTTGACGCTCGGTGTAATCGAAGGAACACGCGCGGGAAACGTTTGAATCGTACGAAGTTCTATCTCGTCCCACCACGCGACGCTAGTCACGCTTCGGTTCCTCTCGTGTCTCCATGGCAACCAATGGCAACGGAAACATGGCGGCGGTAGGTGTACGCGTGTGTTGCATGTTTCGTATTCGCTATACATAAAAATGTCATAATAAAAGCTGTCGATATTTTAGAGTTCTCCAACGGTCCGGTCCGACTGTTGAACATCGAATATGAACCAGGCAGGAACACGTGAACCGAACGGAAGCGGGAGCCAAGAGCCGAGGAAACCGAGTCACGTGAGACGATTGAATTTCGGCCAGTCGATTCTAACCTTAAACGTGGTGAGGCAGTTCCACGGACAAAAAGACGGCGCGCTGTTGTTAGATGGTAACGTGGCCACGATACCGTGCACAGAAAAGGGTGAGTTTGTACGAAAATGGATCGAGGCTCACAGAGATCGTGTGCCCGAGTCGGACGAATCGGCATCCACGTCGACCGTGTCTCCTGTTCTGGGTCTGGCCTCGACGAAACGCGTGATGGGATCGCCGATTGTTGGTAACAATCGGAAACGAGCCAGGATGAAAGATCGTTTCAACGATGACGGAATAGAGAACAGACAAAGGGGACGTACAAATGAGTCGTCGAGTCGAATCGGTAAAGATGCGCGTCATTTGTCCGACAAAAATTGGAAATACACGGCAGGCTATGTAGATGAGAGGAAAGAAAACGTGAGAAGAAATTTGTTTCGCCCAGAACCAGTGACTGATACTTTCGACTCGACTGAAGTTGTCGTGTCGCCTGTACTCCATGAAAAGCCCTATTTTGACAAAAGAGGAAGAAAATCGTGCACGGACGAAGGCTCGGTAAGGAAGATTCTGGATCGGATTGAGAACAAGCGTACCGACAGGGAGGAGGACTTCTCGTCCTTGCAATCGAAGCTGTGCGACGCGACGAACGTGTCGCCCATTCTCGATAGAAACTCCTATTGTCGAGGGAGGAAACGGCGATTACGAAAGCGGAAGAATACGCAAAAAACCGTTACGGGAGTAAAGGAAGGCGACGCTTACTTGGACGCAAATATGAATTCTATGATGTACAATCTAGGCAATGTATCGCAGTTACCGAGTAAATGTAACATTCTCTGTACTCAAAAGCGACGTAGATTGGTCAGAAAGTTAGAGGACAGTTTGCGGAAGGACGATTTCGAATTGTCCGCAAACAGAGATTCGAAAATCTCCGAAGACTCGACCGAGTCCGAGCTGCCAATCACGGTGATGCAGTTGAACATCGAGGACAGTCCAAGAGATACGAAAGACCTAGTGAAAATGGAAATAGAGTCTGTTAATGAGGACTACAATTCTCATAAAGATTCCCTAAGTGTGCACACTGACACAGATGAGAAGGATCTGAGCATTCGGATAGAGGACGTGGACACGCAGGATTTGGTTCCAGTCGTTGCCGTCCAAAATCATGGCGTGATATGTTCTTTGTCTCAGTTACCTCCGTCATCTACTTCTGTCTGCTCGTACACATCCAATAAGGATTCCGATAAGACCTTTTTCTCAAAAGTGGAACAGGAACGATCCTCGCATCCCGAGGTGGGTCCGTCCCAAAAGATATCACAAATTTCCTCACAAGTCAATGAACCGGAGGACAATAAATCAACCCTTACTGGAATTATTATTAGCACGGAAACATCGCCACATCGAACCTATAGCAATCCACCAATGCAGTTCAGTCTTTTAGACTCTGGCAAGAAGAGGAGAAAACCGAAAAAGTAAAGACATTTGTTTGCTACTGTTCACGATCACGTGTACTTCTGTATTCTTGATACAGTGAACTTATATTTTTGTTTCTATTGCAGGGGAAGTTTGACGGAGAAGCTGCAGTCAACGATCAACAGGCAAGTGTCGTTTGTACGTATATGGAGGCATCAGATCAAACAAGCAATAAAGGACAATGCCCGTCTGCCGTGTGTCACCGTTTACGCGCGTGTGTGCGTGACCCGTTTCAGCCGACAGTTTCTGGATGGTATCGCGATCGAAGATCCCTTCGATCTGCTGCCCCGTCGAGAAACGAACGATTCTCCGAGATTCATTAAAATCATGGCGATTCCTGAAATCGTTGGCAAAATCGAATCCAGATCCGCGAGCGTAGTACAAATCTTCCCACCCTGGGATATCTTGGACGATAAGGAACTAACGTTAAACGTCACGTACATTAACGTGGTACCCGACAGTGATAGAATAATCGTCGAACAGGAGAAAATGTGCGCAAAATACGTTGGACGACCAGTTGTCCGAGAGTTTGATTGTTCCTGTATCAACGAGAACAGAATGATCCCGTCTTGTAGGGATCGTATGAACAAACCTAACGTTATAGAAAGAATATTTAGCGATGATACGTAGTACTGGTTACGAGTCATTAATTGTGTATAATCTAATAGGAAAAATGGTAATATTCTGCTGTCTATTATCGTAGGAGAGTAAGTGTTTTCGTATACATATCTATATATAAATGTACGTACATACGTATTATTTTGTAACAATGTTGTCTGTTCTCGCTACAATGTTCTAATAAACTTGTTAAAATAACGTGGGTGAGTAATAATAAAAATTACCCTCTCTAGTGTGTCGATTTTCTTCAATCGATACTGTGCGGTAACGATTGTCGATTGTTGGAATTTTTTATTAATATACAAATTTGCTAAGAGGAGTTTCTTACTTGTGCTTAGGGATGAATCGATACAAGTAAATACGAGTACATTACTCGATACTTTTGTTTCGATACCGAGTACTTTTGGGATTGATACCTGCGGTTGCGATACCAAGTAGATATCGAACAAAAGTTGTACATACAGGTCCGGAAACTCCCGTGATGGGGGTGATCCCTTAAGGAAGATTGAAAGTTTCATGAATCTTCCGCTAACCACACAATGCTGTAATCGATGTGTCCGTACAAGAACGCCCAGCCGCATACCTCTGTCAAGTTAGCCGGTCTCCGTCTGTGTGAGAAAGTGGGGTCATAGAACCCCCAGAGCATACAGAAGTGACGCCATGTGTGAACACTGCGGGGTCACAGAACCCCCGGAGCATGCGGAACCGACCCCACGTTTGTAGTCTGCAGGGTCATAGAGCCCCTGGAGCATACAGAAGAGTCCCCGTGTTTTTAGACTGTGGGGTCACAGAGCTCCCGGAGAATGTGAAGCGACCTCTCGTGTGAAGACTGCGGGGGTCATAGAGCCCCCGGAGCATGCAGAAGAGGCCCCGTGTTTATGAACTCTGGGGTCATAGAACCCCCGGAGCATACGTAAAGACTATATGTGAGTGAGATGTACTATGTAGTAAGGGAACAGATTTTAAAATAGATCGTGTGGAGACATCTACGGCAAAGTGCTCAAGTCATTGACCAAATAGTATCATATTATTATGTGCCATTGAACGTCCTGTATTGTGCATTCCAAACAGTTTCGTTAATTAGAACGGGTGCTATTTTGTTATATTTATGCGATTTCTACAGTCACCCTACACTTCAGAAATTCCAAGGGAACTGTATAAAATACAAAGGTATGCGATGAATCATGATCGTCTTACACGTCGTTCCCGTTGTTCCATTATTGAATTATTCGATAGTTTATCTGTCATTACTTTTGTATAATTACATACGCAAAACGCACTATAGTTGTCATTCCTCAATAGCTACAGTATACTCATCCATTTTATCGAAACTTATCGCGCGCGTACCATGATCGCTGTTCGCGTACCTAACCTTAAAGTTTGACGTTTAACATGTTCTACCGATCGTAGAACGTGATTGTGGCGGATAATAATGTCGGTAACCCAAGATCGACCAGAACTCTACGAGGAGGTGAAACTGTACAAGAATGCCAGAGAAAGGGAAAAACACGACAACCAGGCGGATTTGTATGCTGTCGTGAACACTTTACAGCATCTGGAGAAGGCTTACATCCGTGACTGTGTCACGCCGAAAGAATACACAGCTGCTTGCAGCAAACTGTTGGTGCAATACAGGGCTGCCTTCAAACAGGTATTCTTAACGAAATACGTATTCTAGTGTTACCCGATCACATTGACTTCTGCACACATTTTGGTTCAGGTGCAGAGCGATCAGTTCCCTACCATAGACGCTTTTGCCAGAGCATTCCGTTTGGATTGCCCGGCCGCTTTGGAGAGAATCAAAGAGGACAGACCTATCACGATCAAAGACGACAAGGGCAATACGTCCAAATGCATCGCTGACATCGTGTCTCTGTTCATCACCCTGATGGACAAACTACGACTGGAGATCAGAGCTATGGATCAGCTGCATCCAGATTTAAGAGATTTAATGGACACTATGAATCGGCTGAGTATATTACCGAGCGATTTCGACGGTAAAGAAAAAGTCGCGGAATGGCTGCAGACTCTGAACAATATGTCCGCGTCCGACGAACTGTCCGACACGCAAGTAAGGCAACTGATCTTTGACCTGGAAACATCGTACAACGCTTTTAATAAAGTCCTTCATAATTCCTAATAACGATAGTACAGTTGTATCGTGCGGCACCAGTGCCATCATATCGTGTACCATTTGTTGCTTTCGTGTCGCTCGCGAGCGGCACGATCAAAGGTTTCGCGATGCACACGCGAAATCTTTCCTCGATTTTAATGGAAATAAATTCAATCGCATCACACGCTTGCGAATCTATTCAAACATGTGCAGTGACCACCGACGAGGTATAAGAATTGATCTTTCATCTTATGAGAGTTGGTCCACCTAAATTGTAGTACTGACACCTTAAAAAGCCTGTTATTTTAGAGACCTCTACGTTATAAGAACGGTGAATCTACGGTGGGTAGTGACACTAAAATGGAAATGGGGTTATGTTGCCCCAGCAAAGTGGGTCGAAGAAATACATTGGGTAAAAGGTCTATTCTTATACCTCGTCGGTGGTAGTGACACACAAATATGTATCCTCGGTTCCTTGTACAACACTACCACGAAGCAAACTAATAAAATAATTTGTGAACGGTTATTGAGTTGATTTACGTAGAACTTTCCTCAAAATTGTACCATTTACTTTCATAGTTTATACGGTGAGAATCTTGAATCTAACGACAATTATGGGGCCGTTCGTCAATCGATACGACACTGGGACATTAACCCTTTCTGTTTTATTTCATTTTAAAAATGTGCACTTGTGTGCTTATTTATTTTTAAGCTACGACGAGTATACCCGACAGAAGCAGAGTAAATGAATTTGCTGTGAAATTGAAATAAATTCTAACAAAATGACAAAATTACTCTTGCGACTAGAGCGTCATCTGTTGTCAAAAAACAAGTCACTGCCTTATCAAGTGATTTCATTTGCTTTGTATGCCTTCTCTTTTTAACCTTCAAATAGCAAGTACAAGTTTTTCTGTTTGATGACGAGTATACTCTCGGTGAATTCAACATAGAAATTCTTAAAAACCCGTATCGTAATTGGTGTAATGTGAGCAGCTGGTGACCATCCCCGATTCGCGTCGATTTCGAGCCGAGTTACGGTCGAAACCCAAGTCAAGGGAAGAGGAAGAAGCGTCTCGAGACGTTTTCGTTATGAAACCACCGCGCGCTGTTTCGATTTCTAAAGGCGAGTCGGGGAAAAGACAAGAGGGACAACAGGCTTTGCTTCCTCCCGTGTCGGTTTTGCGGTGAAAGATGAAACTTCGCGGTGAGTCTAGCGTTGCGCCACTTTCCTGGCTTCTAGCTGGCGGCAGGAGGTAACCCGAGGCCTGTCGGCCCCCCCGCAGACGAAAATGCTTTCCTCATTTCGCGAACGACATTACCCAGATAGCACATGACGTCCAGTGACGCCTTGAAGACGGCTTAAAGGCGCCTTAGACCTTAAATAGCCGTAAAATGGGCGTCTTCAAGGCGTCATGTGCTATCTGGGTATCGTTTGAACTTCAGACAGTTTAGGTGTTAAAGGGTGCAGACGTACTTCCACGATATCAAGGGAAGGCTTGTATTCGCGCCAACCTTGCGGACTATATGTTTGCATGGACGTTACTCGCGTTCCTCGAAACCGCAAATTTTTCCGTTCTCATCCGCGGCAAGTGCAACTGCGGTTGCATTTCCAGTGCTCTAGCTGTTCGCCCTCGATCACGCTGGAAAGATCTTTCTCTCGAATTGGTCATGTGGAATCGAAGAAGGAAACGTTTCGTCTTTGGCAATTATTGAAATACTGGAGGAGGTAGAAGAAGTTCGATTTGGTAGCTGAGGGGAACGGAAACTCGTGTCTTTCTACTTATTTCGATTGTGGTTTATAAGTGGACTGCGGATTTTTTCCATTTATCTTATGAGTGTCCACAACCACAATACAATAAAAAATTTTATAAATTTTACTTTGTTTCAGACCTAGTTACACATTTAATAAATGAATGTTTAACTGAATTTCAGTTGAATAAATCGATCTATGAAGATCTGAATTTGCATAGAAATCCGCGGTCTATTCATAATGGACGTACAAATGGATCGAGTACGCGTCAGTTGGTTCAACCATCGCGTACCACGGGCATAGAGCCGTTAAGCGAAAGCCATCAGAATGATGAGTATCTGTCCCACACGGAGGAACCAGCCAGGTGGAGGTTTTCGTCGTCGCGAGGTTCTTTCGTTTTCTTTTTCACCCTTTCAGTCTGACAAGCTTTCGAACTGAACCGTGGACGATGTTTCTGTAATAACTAGACTGCGGATTTTATGCATTTATAGCCTATAGGGGTCTGTAAAATACAATAAAATACAAAACTTTCATCAGATCTAATCAGTTCTCTAATTTATTCCGAACGCAATATGATACTTAAGAAAGCAAAGAAATTGCTTTAGAAAATACCATTTTGCATAAAAATCCACAGTCTAGCAATAACAAAGGCGGCTCGTTATTTCACGAAAATCCAACGATCGACTCTCTCTATTTTTGGAATATTTAGAATTCAACATCCGATTTTCACTAAATCCAAACGACCTGGAAAAAAAGGCGAAATATCTGAAAGCAAGGTTGTAAATTTTTCAGCGGGCGCGTCTTTAGTTTCACGAACAGCGAGATATCCTGTCTGATCCTGGTTTTTTTCTGGTGCGTTTTATTGATCGGATACAAGTAGTAAATACAATTGGCAAGTTCAATCGGCGGTACAATCGAAACGGTTTCAATATGTACAAGTATGTACAACGCTGACGGTTGCATTCCCCCTCCTGTCGCATGGGGTACGAGCAATTTTTACGAGGTGCGTGGCGCATGCAACATTTCATCTCTTCGAAACGTGCTGAAAACTTTTCGACGACCCTCACACAGCTTGTATTCGCGTCCGGTACGCGGACTACAATTCGTTCCAGAGCTTTCACGGGTATAAAAAGATATGATGCAGATAAAAAAAAAAACGAGAAAACTTGGAGAAACGTGGAGCTTAAAGGATGTGACGATCCTATCGGGGATAAGGGACTAGAAAAACATTTACAGTGGACTCTAACTATATTGTCATGGCTGTAGAAACGTACGTGTAAAAGGGAAGTGCCTGGCGTGGCAATCTGTTCAGTGGCAACAGGACCGTTCCTGGTTATCAATTTTGGCTAGTAAGAATAATAATCAAATACTTTTCTGACGATTATAAAAATTTTAGAGAAAAGGAATCCAATTAAATTAATTTTACACACAATATTTGTAACACTACTCGTTAAAATAAAAATTAAAAAATATCCCTTTTGCATGATAAATGTTTAAAAAGTACGTGTATATATGGATATAAAGGAAACACTGCACATCAAATTCATAGTTAAATAATATTAAATTAATTAGTGCGGCGATTTTTGCACCCGGACGACCAACAACCTAGGAACGGCTCAGAGTGACAACATACTTAGAGTCCACTGTAACTCGATTCGTGTTTACTTTTAACGCTAAAGCTAACCGTTCGTTGCGTGCGTGCATACGGCGGTGCCTTGCTTCGAGTTGCTCGCTTCGTTGATTCCCCCTCCTTACGAGATTGCGTTTCAATTAAATATCGATAGAGCTTAACACCTACGCGATTACACATATACGCGTGTCGATATGGATAAAGAGAAACGACCGCGCTGGTCGCGCGATCGTCACGCTGTGAGAACACTTCTGATTCACGGCGTAACTTTTACGGAAACGGCAGTGTCTTCGATAAGAGTCTCGGCTATTGGCAGTGTGATTCTAGACGAGAAAACCCATTCATATGTGTGTACACTAGCAGTCAAAAGTATGAGACCAGAATTCATGATTGATGAAACAGTAGTTCGTTTTTTTTTTTTGTAACGATATACAGTAAATCATCGATTAGTGATCGACGTTTGCAATTTCAGATACAGTAAGTATTCGATTAACGCTCGAAACTTGGGACCGCTTTTGGAATAGTTATCGTAGAAGGACACTAATTTCCACAACTCGATAATTTCAGGCCAAGTACAGTAAATCTGCGATGAGTGTTTCTTAATGCTCAGTGCTGAGGAGCCTTCAAACACTCATCGATGATTTACGGTAATAAAAGTTACGGAATCAGTACACCAACAAATCATTTCCAGCCAGTTTCAGCAAACTACACTTACAAATCTTTATAGATCAATACTTTCCTCTTTTTTTAATCATCAGACCTGGTCCCATACGTTTGTCCCCTACTGTATCTCCCAAGGTTCGTGTTCCTCCGTTCGAAACGTCTGTCTCGACCGAACCGTAAGTAACTTGTCGCCGTGTTCTGACATTTCCTTATTCTACGCTTCCTTTTAGGTTCCCAACTGCGAACCGACACGTCGCGAAGCTTCAATCGCGACGCACTAACCGAAATCATCGATGATTCCAATTCACACCCGTTCTCTATTCGAGACCAAAACACATCAACATCGATAGATCCGTCGGGAGAAAATATTCCTCGTCGACGTCGAGTAGAAAAAAATAGATCAATGTCCGATAAAACTTTGACGACGGTCGGAACCGTGGCCGATACCCATGTCAATTGGTCTCCGTTAGATTCTCCTCGATTATTTTCTCGAGTTGACCGTCGAACTCTCTAGGTCTATCGAAGGGCCCGGGCCCGGGCCCGGGTGATCCGACATCCTGCAGTAAGCCCTTTTTCAGGACCGTCAGGTACCCCTAGCTCTGAATCGTCTCACTAACGTACTCCTCGTGTAACGCCAACAGATGGCGCGGCACGTCCAGCGCCGTGTGCAGAGTGACGGTCACGCCGCGATTCAAGCTGACAGCCGGATAAAACACCCCGTAAAGATCCCGAAACGCGATCCCGCCCTGCGGTTGGTCGTTCACGAAGAAACGAAGTGTATGGGTCGTGTCCAGATCCAATAGCACGCCCACCGTCGAGCCCTGTTGCACGCCACCCTCGGTCCTTTGCGCGTGTCCGCCGCCGTGCATGAACCAGGAACGCTGACGGTCTATGTACATGCTCCAACCCTTGTCGTCCTTGCCTGCGGAATATCGACACGAAATCGCTCGAGAAAGCTGTTGGCGTGGTCGACGGTGTGGTATACAGGGTGTAACAAAAATGTTCGAGGTCCCGGAAATAGGAGACTGAGGTGATTTCAAACAAGTTTTTCCTCGACAGAAATGTTATCCGAGGCTTTGTTAACGAGATATTGACGAAAAATCCCAACCCATCAGAGCGAGAGTCTGCCGGCTGAGTTCCCGCGGTAACATTGGCTACGCGCTGCGATTGGTGACCGACGTTACCGCGTCACATTCATTCACTCTAAAAGTTCAATATTAAGGCTCCCACAAACCAACGCGAAATATTCGCAGCGGCAGCGAAAATTTTGATATATAAACTTATAGATTTTTTTATAGATAAATTGTTGCGGAAATTTTTCGCGTTGATGTGAATTATCTTGGTTTGTGGGAGCCTTTAATATCAGCAAACTAGTATTTCATTTTGACTCGAAGAAACCAAATCATATTCCTGTTTGTTGAATCCATTTTGATATCGTCACCACTGACTCGATGTTATAAAGCAAGGGGTAAACACACTGTAGAACCACCAAACTTGGGTGTCGTTTGATTTACTCACCGAGCATCTGATCCCGTGACACGTCCGCCCTGGCAATTCCGAACGCTGGATCCGTGTCGCTGTGGTAACGATCGATCGTCAATTCCCAGTAGTGGACACCTCGCGAGAATCCGACGCTCGAGAGAACGACCCGGTGCTCGTAGCCCTCGCAGGACGCGCTCATCGCGTCCTCGGATATCGACACCTCCTGTGGTATACCAGACGCCCCGGTCGCCCACGAAAACCACGCAACTGTCATCCAGATTCATGATAAATAGAGTTTCGTGAAATCAACACGATTTCGTCGGTGTAGCGTCGATAGGACAGGAGGAACTTTTCGATCCGAGGAAACAGACGAAGTGAAGGAAGAAAAGGAGGTGGAAGAACGAAAGATAAAATGTTTCGACACCTTACCTTCGGCAGTCTGAAGACCGATCAGCTCCGAATATTCACCCTCCCCGGCGCTGTTGAACGCCCTCACCCTAGCGTTGTATAAAGAGTTGAAGTGCAATCCGTCCACGGTGCAGATTGTCTCGCGGCCGCAATACACCTCCTGATTAAGCACAGGCGTGAAGAATAACGTTCAAGAAAGCTGTAACGCTTCCATTTGGGTTTAATGAAAACGTAATAACTTCTGAAAATTAACCCTCCGTAGGGAAACATATTTTTCCCACTTGGTACACAAACTGGGTCGTTTACTTCGAATCCTAATGTTTTTAGTGTTTTAGGTTTTAGGTTTTCAAAGAATCTGAGAAAATTCTGGGATACTTATCGGTCTAAAACTCGTCAATAAAAATAAAAACTCGGAGGAAAGTCCTGGAAAAATGAGTCGTCAACCACTTTTTATCTAATACCCGAAACCATCGTTTTAACATCCCGCAACAGTGAAAAAGAAGATAAATTGTCGATTTTGCTCACCCTGAACTCTCCACCGCATCCATCGTCCAACTCCAAAAGATAACCCTCGATGGCAGGACCTCGCTGGCCGGCACATCCACCGATTCCGTGTCCAGAAGGAGGTTGCCAGGCGACGGTCACGCTGTTGTTCTCGGCGCTGCACTCTTCAGGTATCAGTAGAGGTGCTCCTGGCGCTAAAATCGGCCGATATTAGACAATTCGATCGAAATTAAATTAATTGTGATCTACGAATTTCAATTATTTTTCGACATTCGACGGGACCGAAAAGACAACTATTGGATGGGTTTCGGATTCGAATTTTCCACTTATGATGGAAGCACCGATATACGATTTCTGCTCTGTTTCCAATGTTCGAAAAATGATCTTAGTCGTTCAGAGCCCAAAGTGACTAACTCTACTTTCTCGATTTTTTTTTTTTTTTCAAATTTTATTCCCGAAGCATTTGATTGGTGCTCAATTTCTTATATTTAAAATAAATTTCTTTGGTCATTTTATGGAATTTTTAACGGGGCCTCTATTCTACGAAAAAGCTCGAGGATAAAGGGAAATTTATGCGAGGAAAGCGAAATCCTGATCGGCCGTCGCGCAGATTTATTAGCGGCACCTTGCACGAGGCCTCCTCCCCTTTTCAAACGGAATACATTGTCGAGACGGTTTCACCGTCGATAACGCGACCCACGATTATTCGCGTTTATGAAAGGCGAACGAGTATGTACAGGGTGTACCAAAAGTATGAATACCCAAATTAATTTGAACGTGATCGAATACGAGTTCGAAGGATCGCGTTGCATCTTCTGGACGAACGAGCAAACTTGTTTCGCAACATTTGGCCAGTTCTGTCGCTCGTAATGTTCCCTCGTAATTAATTACCTGCGGTTGGGAATCGTTCCTCTCCCTCGGATGCTGCGTCCAACGTAGAGTCAATCGTATAAGATTCGATCAAGGATGTTCCGCGGGATACGAGTAATTTTAATTAAAGAATAGTTTCTTCAACATCGACGAACCAGAACGAACTCTAAAGGTACGTATCCATTTAATGCGTATCCCCGTTATGTATCAACGTGGACGGGCAAACGTTGTATCGTACGGTGATACGATACAAAGATACGTAACAAATGAATACGCAACAAATGGATACACGCCTTAACAATACATGTAACACTAGTTTCTATCGATCCTTACGATCAATTGCCTGAGGTTGATGTTTGCTACCTTTTTTGATCCTGCTGGCCATGGTCTGTCCTGACGTTCCCTAGCTTTTCTACCCTTTCGATCGACCTGGTTCGTCGTGGAATAAACACTTAGCATCCAAAGGATGCGAATTAAGATAAGCGAGAAGGAATATTTCGATTCACTCACGTTTCATCTGGACAAAGGTTAGTTGATCGATCGCCCGTCGCAACGGTTTGTCGTCCAGCGTGAGATCCAGCAACGGTAGCCTCGCGATCTCTTGGACCCCCTCGGCGGCGCCCCACGATCCAGCAGCGTTTGCAGCTCTGACAGACAACATGCCACCGATCTGAAGGAAAGCTGCGCTATCGTTCTCCTTCAGCGCCTCGATACAGAAGGTTAGAAGGGCGGTGGTCGCCTGCAGGTGGGACGCGCATCTAGTCACTTGGTCCCTGAGGGATCGTACCCTCGCCTCTCTGGTCTGTCGGGCGGCTTCGATCAGTCGAGACTTTCTCGCCTGCAGAACGCTCACCAGACTAGCGACCCTGTCCTCCACCTCCTCCTCCAACGTCACGCATTCTTCCTGTCGACGTGAAACCGTAAGCAAATGAACAGCTAGGTCGAAGGGATCCTCTTCCCCCACGAAATTCCGAGCAACCGTGGACCACCGCTTTGATAAACTTGCTCGAGAACTTTGAAAGCTTTCGAATGACTTACGGAGCAAACACCCTCCCTCTGTTTCGCCGTTCCATCGTCTCCCGTTGTTTTAACCGACGCTACTGAGAAACAATATGCAAACTCCAATTGGGGTGGATGGAGAATCTCCGTGGACGGAATTCCCGATAATACCAGACAGTACTCTGTCCCTTGAGAATCTATTAGGCCACACACTTTCCATTTTTCATAACGTGAAATGACAATTTGTGTAGAAAAACCTGACGAATGTACTCGTTAACCTGACTACCATATAGGGTGGTCCATGAAACGTGATCAGCTTAGATTATTCTACTGCTAGCTATTCGATCGAAAAATTTTTAGATGATTTTTAAAAATTGTTTAAGATGATTCTACCCAAATTTGTTGTTAATACCCCCCCCCCCCAAGAGTTTTCAAGGTCATCTTCAGTTTATTTTATAGATAAACCTGAAGTATCTTATTGGATTCAGAATAAATTTGAAAACTCATTGGATCTGATAAAAGTTTTGATTTTTAATGTATTTTTTTTATAGGCTACAAATGCATAAAATCCGCCATCTACTGATCACGCTTCGTGGTTCACCCTGTATACTACTCGATTGTTCGTCGAACAATTCTGGGCCGTTCACGTAACAACGACGAAGGTAAACGAAAGTCACGACGACGTTATTAGGTTCGTCGGATACAATTTGCTCTGTACAGCTATCACTCCTCCCTCGACGTCCATGTTCATACACTTTGTAATAACGTGCAAGGGCTTTGTACCGCTGAAGACGAAGGATAGGAAATGGGGATGGATCTGGAATGGGAGAGAACGCTCTTGGTAGGGACGAAGAGTGGTAGCCGGTGCAATTAACACCGCGTCTTTCCCCTAATTTCATGGAAACCACCGCCACAGTCTCTGTCGCGAAATTTAAATAGGACACCAAAGGCGAATACTCACGTGCACTTTGTCCGTCATTCCTTTGAGCCTCTGAATGAATTCCGTCGTCGAGCGCGCCCTCTCCGACAGCTGTTGCAGGTTTTGCGAGAGCTCCGTCTGTAATCACATCGAACAGGCTGGGTCAGTACAGATCGCAGAGTTGGTGTTTCGATACGGTTTGGTATGCATGGCATGCTCAATTCGTAATGGAAAACTTCTAATCCAACTTGTTCTCGAAATATTAATCCTAGGCCTTTGATTTTTAAAAGAACTACGGTCCTTTGGCTCCTCCCATTTTTATACACAAAGCTATCTCTTCTCCACCTCAGTTTTCCTAATAAGACTACCTTATTGAAATAATATACCAAAAGTAAGTGACCAGATCCTCTAGATTCTAGAGTCTAGGAACAATGTCCCTATTCTTAAGGCAACATAACGTCGGGCCCCTTGCCATCTCTAATTTCCACTTATCAGTTTCATATAAACGAACCATCTACGTCACCGATAGCCGAAAGACCCAACGTGGTCTACCACCATCATACGACGCCAGGTCTGTTTAGTCTCATGCACTTTCAAGAGCGCACGCATTCTAGAAACTCCATCGTAAATTCTCACATGGTCAATGACCGACAGGCCATCTGTCTTCGACTCCAATTAAAACACGACGACACTAACAAACTGAACGTACATTCAATCCAAGTGGATCAACTTCCAATATAACTTGAGCAAATTTCAATCCAACTGGACCAATATACAAATCCAACGGGACCAACTTCCAATCATAAACTCCAAAACATCAAATTACCGAGTCTTACCACTGTTCCCAGCAACGCTTGTCGCCACACTGACATTCAGTACACTCCAGACGCAAAAGCAGTTTCGTACTTGTGGCGCACGTGCTCTCGAGAAATGTCCAAGCTAAGAATGCGCGACACTCCCTTCCCCCTGTTTTTGTCCCTGTCGAGCCTTCACTCGGTCCCGGAAATATTGAATTAAAGCGGCGACAAAAGGTCGTCGAGAGGAACGCGACAAGCCCGGGTTATCTGGAGACGCGAGAATGCGAGACGACGACGAAGGGTGCATTCTAACTCCTCGAGTTTCTCCAGAGTATTTGGACGAGACGAACGGAGAAATATTACTCCAGTCTTTATGCATCCTAGATCCCTCTGCGAAACTCTTTAACTAGCCTGACGCGTTGTCTTCGTCGACGATCTAACTAAGTTAGTTTCTGTCACAGAATTGTTGAGGTGTTTTCATAGGAACCGACAGAACTGATTGAAATCTAGTCAGTCGGGTTACACATCGAAAGGTAAGACAAAGGAACCCCCAAACCAACGCGAAATATTCCTTAAATTAAAACATCAACGCTAAGGGAACATCCGTTCAACTCACGAACTGGTTAGCATTCAGTTTCCCAAAGTTCTTGACTCGTGATCTCGCCCGGTTGGCCACATTCACGTCGACCAACCGTACGAATATTCCATCCGTTGATTAAGTGGCCCAATCGAATCTCGTGCAACGGTTGCACAACCTAGTAATTGCAGCGGTCACAATTGCATCGATCAACCCTGTGTGTGTGGCTATTCCTCTACTGTCTTCTGCATTATCCGATGCAACGAAACCTCGTCGAAAATCCTCCAATTTTCTCATCAAATAAAAAATTTCATCGACACTTTTGTTCACGGCGTGGCAGAAAAAATAAAACGCTGGAAATGGAGAGACATACGCAGATGTGGATCGATTGCTCGACTTTCGAGTTCACGAGGAAATGGCGAGTGGCTGTGCGCATTTGGCTTACCGTTCTACAGGGTGTCCCAAAATAGTTTCAATTCCCGGAATTGATGGGTTCCCGGGGTGATTCGAAACAACTTTTTCCTTAACAAAAATGTTCTCCGATGCTTTGTTAACGAGATATTAACGAAAAACTCCGACCAATCAGAGCGCGAGTCCACCGGCCGAGCTTCCGCGCGATATCGTTGGCTCCGCGCTGTGATTGGTAGCCAACGCTGCCGCGGAAGCTCGGCCGGCGGACTCGCGCTCTAATTGGTAAGGGGTTTTTCGTTAATATCTCGTTAACAAATCATCGGAGAACATTTTTGCTAAGGAAAAAGTTGTTTCAAATCATCCCAGGAAGCCCTCAATTACGGGAGTCGAAGCTATTTTGGGACACCCTGTATATCCAAGAATTGTAGAACGGTCGTTGGTGTTATCGTAGAGTTGCAGGCCCACGATCCTCGTTCCCCATTTCCGAGAACGAACACGTTCGGGTGATACAGAGGTTGAACCGAGTCCACGGCGAGAACACGGTAGGGAGGGCTCGAAAAGCACCCTTTTCATTCCGACAGCGAGCTCGTATCTCTTCTCCCACTCGCCGACTCTCGTTTAATACCAGCGTCGCCCCAACCGTGACTGCCACAGAGCATTTGACGCTGCCTCGCCAGGCCGGAGGGATGGATGCCGGTTATACACGATCCTGCGTAAACACGATACCCCTGCCAAACAGCTACCCGAGGTTGCAACTACAAACGATTCTCGACCACATGCAGCCATTCGCGATATGTCCTATCTTCGTACACTTGAAGAAAATCGATCGTTTTCGACGGGATTTTACGATTTATGATAATGGTCCACATCAGGTTCGTCCAAATACAACAATTCCCCACATCCAATCTTCGTCCACCTGAACAAAAAATCGATTGTTTTCGACGGGATTTTACGATTTGTCAAAACAATCGACACGAGGTTGCTCGTCGATCGTAGAACTGAAAAATCATCACGATAGTTTCGCATCGGTGATTTCAATACAAAATGGACTCACGATGCGTCAAATTAAAACACTCATGGGTCGTCGACTCCCATTTCTTTCTTTCGCTCCGTGGAACCACGATGCATCGAGGTTTTCATTAAACCAAGAGTCGAATTTTTCGTTCCCTTTGTCTTCTCCCCTTTTTTTTCGTCGACCTCCGAACGAATGATCGCAAGAATATATAGGAGGCAAAAGCAGAGAATTTTCCGTCATGATTTCTTATTAAAAAATGGGGACCGATGGATTTCGTGAAATGTCGAGCGTAGCCGAGTCGAATCGACGCGACCCAGAATTTGATTTAAAAATATTTAAACATCGAAATTTGTCCACAGTACTATGAATAAAAACCCAATTATCCTACACCAGAGGTTGCCATGCTGCCCCAAATCATAATAATGTATTCACCATTTTTAACGATATTTACAAGATTTTGTGGTTATATCTTCGAATTTATTTTTCTCGAATTTTTTGACTGCCTATTCATCCCCAAAATGTTAAGAAAATCATATCCAACTGTACTGATCATATCAAACTCTACTGATAATATGAAAATCATATCTACTGCCATGATCTTATAATAGTAGGATGATACAGAAATATTACACGAACCTAATCTGTGTAAGGTGTATACTTAGTTTTGACACTGACTGTATAATATGTATGTAAGTATATATTCGCTCACGTTGGAAGGATACGATGTTCTCTCTCCCTTACTCACTGTCTCCCCTTGGTGCGCTCCAAGCTAAACGTGAACGTAGGGAACCCACCACCGCGAAACGAGAGAAAACAGGAGAGACTGAACGCCCGTTTCCTCTGTGTCGCGCCTCGAAGCGTTAAAAACGATATTTTCGCAGTCAACATAAATGATTTTGGGTCTGAATTACATAGTGTTCTCTATAATTGGACCGAACAGAGATCATTATTTCTAAGTTAATTATTAAACTGCGAATTTTATACATTTATAGAATATTCGATTGTTTACAATTCAATACAGTAAAAAGTTTCACGAAGTTTATTCCGATCTTCTTTATATTTCGAACCTATTAGAATCCTTAACAAGGTAGTAAACAAACTTTTCTTGCGTCCATAAAATTCTATATTTGCATAAACATCCGAATTCTATTAATTATCAATGTAACTTTTATTCTTATTATTGTTAGGTCTTGCCTCGGTTCTATTTGATTATTTTAAAATATTGCATATTGTAAAATAGGATTTTTACCCATAAGAATTAAATTAAATTAAATTAATTTAAAATACGTCTGGCGATCTTAACTTTTACGATAAATTCCACACGAAACTCTCTGTCCAATAGACGGTATATCCCTGTCCGTCTGTGTTCTGCTTCTTGGGGGGACGAATCGATTCTCTAAATAAATTGTGTGCAGAGCTACTAGTTTACAGGATCGAGTAACAGGGAAAAGAAAATCGAGAGGTAAATTTTCTACTTTGGAATTTTGTTCTGATCACGAAAATACACTACGTTTGAGGCATAAATCGATCTGAAAATCGTTCGACAAATATCTAGCCAGAAATGTGTGTAATTCGTTCTCGTAAGCAGCGTCGGGGCTACGAGTTAATGGACCTCGATTATAGCGTCGATTAATCGTATCGTCTGCAACGGTTACGGACATCTGTCCCTTCGTCGGTTAAAAAGCATCCTCGATCTACTTGGACATAACATTCGAAGATTCTGTCGTCCTTGTTTCTCGTCATAGGCAATTTTAACATAGAAAACGACCTAAATCATATTCATTTTATTTTTCTACACGTATCTTAGGACTATCTAAATCGGTAAATTTCACACAGAACAATATAAACTGGTAAAATAATTTCAAACCGAGTTAGGACAAATAAATAAGGCTGTTTCTAGAGCCCTAAAAAGCATAGGGGGTATTCTAGCTTTAACTAAAAACTGAAAAATACATGGGGCTCTAAATATTTCGAAAAATTTTAAAAAAAAAATGATAATTAGAATTTGTACGGTATTTTAACTAAGGACGGCAATATAGACGATAGTACATGTGGCCCATTTCATGCTCTGAACCCTCGAGCCACCACCAAGAATAACGCTCGTTACAAAACATTTTCTCCGATTCGATCCGTACCATTAACGGACACGAAGAAAGGATCCAACTGATATTTCCAAGCAAAAAGTCGACCAAAGTACCGAATAATCGCCGAACCACGGTACATACACTCGTATTTCGCGTTCACACGGAAGGGACGAACCCCTCCGGTGTTCCGTCCTACCAACCACGCTCTTTTCACGGTTACGCGCACTCCTGATCGATTCCAAGAGGGGAGGGACAGAAAGATTTTCTTCCTCGTATCCACGTTAACCCCGTTAGCACGACAGGACCAAGAAATTGCAATTGGAATATCCATTTCCACTGTTAAACTGCGTCTACACTATATAGCAAAAGAGTGTTATACAACAAATTGTTGTATAACCTTGCTATACAACACAAAAAATGTTACGTAATTTATGAGGGGTTGAAAACTTTTCCGCCTTGCCATAAATGCTCCGAATTCCTTGTTATTATTTTACTAAGGTGACGTCACTCGTCGTGTATCGAGAAGGGACCCTAGAGAGTGATTTTCGGTTGATTTCGCGTGAAACTACTCGTTTCGTTCTCTCTGCCTCTCTCCCTTCGTCGTCCGCCCTCGTTCGCCACCATTCTGGCAACTACGACTAAACTACTACGTGTAAATTTAGAAAGCGATCCCCGATCTACGAGCCTCTCTACACCGAAAATCCACCGAAAACTCCAAAGCACTGTGCAGAACATCCCCTCTTCGTCTCCCCAAAATCGGTAGCTGAGTCATACATGTTCTCTTCGTGTTTCATTCACGATTCTTTCTTTTATTCATGTTCGAAACATTTATCGTAACCACGATCCAATCTTGACTTTTCATAAAAAAAAAATTGTAAAAAGCGACCTTTACTGTTTTCTTCGCGATTCCCACCGAATGTAATTTTTTCCAAATTTTCTTGACACGTCGTTTAGTAAACTGTTCCTTCCAATTTCACTAAAAAAAAAACTCAAGTCACTTGATCCAGTTTTAAACAAAATTGTTCTGTTTCAAAGGGTGTGCGAATCATTTTTTTTACCCCCTGTACTGAAATCGACTGAGTTGAAACTCCACACCATAAATAATATACCATAATACAGATTTTTTATATTAGTTACCAAATTACTCAATTTTTGTAGAACTACCCATATCACTGAAGACTGCAACATATCGAAGTGTCAACAAAATCCGAAATGTTACTCCAAAAAGTGTGGGATATCGCGTGGAATGACCCGAACGCGCATCGATCGGATCGGTTCGTTACTTTTCACGTCGTGCACGCGCCTCGTCTGGGCCACCAATCGATCCTGTCGACGGCTGGTAAAGTCTCGAACGTCATCGGAAATCCGTGCACAGAAACGCAGAAGAGGGGGGAGACTCGTTTCCCGTCATCTGTCGGTCTGCGTTCGTAATTAGATCTGTCGTGGTTTGGGAAGCGTGCGTCAAGTGTCGACTGGTCGTCGAATCACGGAACAGAAAACGCGTCAATATGAAAAACGTCGCTGACCGTGTACGCCTCCATTTTTTCGCGAGGCAATTATCCGCATCGAACCGTTTCACCCCTAAACTCGTTGCCCTTGAGGCAGCTTCCGCGTTTGGTGTCGTATCTAGCTGGGGCTCCATAGGGCGTTTTATATTTTTTAGGAAATATTGTAATAACGGAGAACCATTAAAAATTTTCAAAATTGAAAATAAGGGCCAATCTATTGAGGAAAGTGAAAATCTATCGACGAGTGATCATAGTTTTCGACGAACAATCTACGGTGGACAGATGGTGCAAATGGGAGAGACTAAAGAGGGGAGGGGGCAGAGACAGCAAGTTATCGACTCGAGCGTAATCCGTTTTCTACCATTAGATTCGGGACGAAACGAAATTACGCCAACGGAAAGAGAATCGGGGGGGTTGCGCCGAGGGAAGAAGACGAGGGTGAGAGAAGCAAAGACGAAGAGGAGAAAGGAGCGAGGGCGATAGCGAAAACGACACGAAATGTATCGTGCGTGGAGGCACTATGTAACTCGTTCCCAGAGCCGTTCCTGGATTGTTGGCCGCCCGGGTGCAAAAACTGTATCGCCGCCCTTATTAATATATTATTATTTAACTAAAAAAAGACTTTTATATGCAGTGTTTTCTTTATATCCATATATATATATATATATATATATATATATATATATATATATATATACACGTACTTGTTAAACATTTATTACGCAAAAGGGATATATTTTCATTTCCCTTTTCACGAGAAGAAACAAAGATCCTTAAAAAATAAATGGTTTAATTTCAAATGAATATTTTGGTCCACATATAAGTACAATCACCAGAAAAGTTTTGATTATTATTCTTACTAGCAAAAATTTAGCATTAATGTGATAGACGATCTGCGACCGTCCCTGGGTTTGGCCGCCCAGGTGCGGCGGCATCTTTTGCACCCCTGCCAGGAACGGCCCTGCTCGTTCCTCGTCCACACGAGCTACTCACTCCATCCTGGCCTCTACGACTGCGTGCACTGCACTTTATACACCGCGTTGCACGAGCAACCCTCATAAATATCTGAGATATCGTATCGATATTGCGCGTCGCTATCGTATCCTACGCGCGGACTCTACGCCAATGACTCGGCCAGTGAATTCATCGCCGCGGTTCCAGGTGCGTGCACATGATTTACGACAGAGTTGGGCAAAATTTCGTATCTAAATGAAAATTTTAAATAACAAATAAAAATAAAATATCTTTTAGTGGAATTGTTACTTAAATAATTTCATCTAAATAATGCGCAACTCTGGTACACGATCAACAGCGCAGAGTAGGCCGAATCGAAGATTTCAGTGACATTTTGCCCAAAAATTAATTTTTTCATACCGATATCTACTGAGTTTGTCTTGCTTCCTGAATGTCTATTAACCTTGATAATGAAGGAATTAATGAAATATTCTAAAGATTTAGACCCTAAAGTCTTAGACCCTTTTATTTTTATCACCCTGTATACTCGTTTTATCTCCTCACTTCATCTCCTAGTAATGATCGAAGATATCCATTTTTCCCGCGTGTTAATTAAATCAGGAGCAGATAAATTAAGTTAAAAGTTAAGTTAAATCGAAAAAGTCTGACTTGTGTCCCCTTGTTTAATCGACGTCTAAACGAAGAAAAATTTTTTTAGGGACTCGCGTGTACTCTTCGCGCAGTCCTCCAAACACGCGCGCACGCACGCACGCGTTTTTGTTTATTTACTAGCCACGAGTACGGGAGTGCGCGTACGAAGCATCAAAGGCTGGCACTGTTTCAAGAGTTATTTTTGGTTTTCAGGTTCCCGCGTATACGCGTGACCCCCCCTCATCCAACGTTTTTCCTCCCCATGACTTTAATATCGCGATTCCCACTTCGCGACACAAAATCGAGCTTTCGAGATCGCGAGAATTTCGTTCGGAAGACGAGGTTTATAGGCGAATTTATGGTGGAGAATCGTTTTCCCACCATCTATCGGATATGGCTCTCGACGTTTCGATGTCGAATCTCGTTTCGGAGGGAGGAAACGTTTCAGTAGAATTTGTGATGCAGTAGAGCCTCCCATATCCAAACTCCTTAATATTCAAACTTTCTATTATCCGAACAGAATGTTACGTAACAGCAGATGCCTTTTCCTGTTTGCAAATGTGTAGTGTTTACATACCTATGTATACATTTTGTTTATTTATTTACGTTGAAAATTTCTGTAATTATCAGCCAAAAATATATGGAATCCATTAATAATCAAGCAAACTTTTAATATTCTTGATTTCTATTCACATGAATGAAGTTTAGTAACAGACAAGTGACTGTTCTATTATCCGAACGCTTGTATCTTTCTGTCAGTTCAGATACGGGAGGTTTTAGTGTAGTTACTCTCGAGATGAGTCATGAAACATTTATCATTACTGTCTACGATGGTAATAAATTTCCGCTCCCGAATCCAGTAATCGCCCATCGTTTTCTATTTCGTTGAGTTCACCGTTCCTTTTAACGTACCTGTTCACACGCAACCGCGTGTATCTTGTATGCGTGACAGCGTACCTTCGTGAAACATTATCCAAGGCCGTAGAAAATTCGTTTGCACTGACAAGGACGACTGGCGGAGAAATGAAAGGCAGTCGAACGAGATAACGCGAACGCTTAACTCGCGTATTAGTAGACCGAACTGACACTTCTATTCTATTATTGCAGGTGCACTAGTGTGTTATGTTTAGCAGCATTTTGGCGAAATATTAAGTACATTAAATACTTCCCGAGGCGACTGTATACGTGGTCTCGGTTGGATCCCACTGTTTCATCGTCCCGAAACTCGACTCGACTTTGGACCGAAGGCGAGCAAAACACACTTTTCCAACCAACCTGAGCCTTGTCCCAGCATGAATCTTTAAACGTAATACCGCTTTGAGACGCTCATCGGAGAGTCTGAGTGCTGTTACGTCCTGTTGCTCCGCGAACAAAGAGTTTTTGTTCGCTCCAACGGACGTTCCCTGCGATTCGCTCCTGTACTTTTCCCCGAAGCACCTTCGATACCGTCGTCGTGGAAATTTCAAGCGTAACCACGTATAATGTGTCGTGAAAACTCCGTATTCCTACCACTCTCTTTCACAAGAATTTCCCAAGCAGTCATATATTTCAATTACGCGAATAACTCGAAAAAGATTCTACCCCTTAGCTAAGAAACCCTGCGTTGCAATGCCTCCTTCGTTGAAATGCCCGTCTGAAAGCTCGATTAAAAGTCAAACTAATTGAAGTGCCCGTGTCGTCGACGATAACGTTTAACGTGGTCCCCCGTTTCCGAGACGGTTTCGTTAAATGAGATCGAAAAAAAAAAAAAAAA